>NW_012236523.1:568854-674478 GCF_000787575.1 Acytostelium subglobosum LB1 | reverse complement strand
CATGATGATCTTTGATGATAACTTATTTATTTTTGTTATGTGTGGTGATATTAATGGACACCACACATCACAAAAATAAATAAGTTATCATCAAAGATCATCATGCATTTCTGCATGTCTTATGTTGATATACAAATAATAATAATAATGACTAATTAGGTATGTGTAAATGACAATGTTTATGACGAGAGTTGACGAATAATTGAGTCAAACGTGACTTACACTGAAAAAGGATAGAGTCTAACCCCGAGGGAACCGGGGGAAGCAAAGATAGTCCAAAGAGAAGCTTCCCCATGTCTTCCCCCGATCTCTTTTGTTGGGGGATTCTCATTCTCCAATTTGAATCAGCGTGTCTCTGGGTGTGGGGGAAGGAGAAGGGGAAGCGTGGGGAATGCGTGAAGCTCACAGGTGTCATCGGTTCCCTAGTCTTCTACTTATCAACAGATATCTGTATTGGTCAACCATCTATAAATACATCATCGTTCAAGTTTGAATAGTTGTATCAAGCATCTAATCATAATTATTCAATCAAATAACAATCAATCAATCATTCATATATCTCAAACAATGTCAACTACTGCTACAACAATGAAGGCTGCAAGATTCTTGCAACAAGGAGGTGACCTTACTTTGGTCGATATGCCCATCCCAACACCAGCCAAGAACCAAATCAGAATCAAGGTTGTTGCCTGTGGTGTCTGTCACAGTGATGGTAAGTCAATCTCAATCATCGTCTCACTCATACACTCGCTCAATCACTCAATCACTCACTAACTCAATCAATGTAGTCCTTGGCAAGTATGGCTTCCCAGGTCTATCATGGCCAAGAACTCCAGGTCATGAGGTCGCTGGTGTTGTTGAGGCACTAGGAGAGGGCGTCACCAAGTTCAAGATTGGTGAGAAGGTCGGTGTTGGCTGGTATGGTGGTCACTGTGCATCGTGTTCAAGCTGTGATGAGGATGAGTTCATTCTCTGCTCAGAGGGCAAGGTCTGTGGCATTCACTTTGACGGTGGCTATGCCGAGTACATGGTGGCCCCAGTCGACTCTGTTGCCAGAATTCCCGACGACCTTTCCTTCGAGCAGGCTGGTCCTTTGATGTGCGCCGGTATCACCGTCTACAACTCAATCAGAAATCAGAACATCAAGGCTGGCGCAATCGTTGCCATCCAGGGCATTGGTGGCTTGGGCCATCTTGCCATCCAGTTTGCCAAGAAGCTCGGTTTCGAAGTGGTCGCCTTCAGCTCTGGAGCCGACAAGGAGAAGCTCGCTCGTGAGCTTGGCGCCAAGCACTACATCAATGGTGCACTCCCAGGTGCCGTCGACGAACTGGCCAAGCTCAAGCCAAAGCTCATCGTCACCACAGCTCCACACACCAAGTCGGTTCAGGAGTTGATCAAGGCCATGGCTCTCGGTGGCAAGCTTCTCATCCTCTCTGCTTTGATGGAGCCACTCCAAGTCAACTCTTTGGAGCTCCTATCCAAGAAGCAATCCATTGCTGTAAGTAGTAGTAGTAGTGGCACATGTGTGTGACTAGGATGTCATGACTAACAGTCAATCAAACATATATACTTAGGGATGGGCAAGTGGAGACAACAGAGATAGTGAGGACACAATGAAGTTTGCTGTCAACAACAATGTATTCCCAATGATTGAGACATTCCCATTGGAGAAGGCTGGACAAGCACTCCAACATACCCTTGACAACAAGGTTAGGTTCAGATCTGTCATTACCATCAATCATTAAATCAATCATTGTATACACCACTCCCAATCAAATCCTTGACATCAGTTGTTGGCTGGCCCACCAATCAATCAATATCAGTTAGAGTTATAGTTGTTGTAATGTAATCACATGTCTAACTAAGATTGAATGATTGAAATGGAATGGAACGTCAAAAGTGAAGATCACAACCTTTCTTCAATGTACACGATAGACGTGACACTTGACGAAGTGCTCTCCCAGGGTTTTGGGCATGCCGAACCCGACCTATCAATCAATTTGATGAAAGGTTACATCTTAGTTGATTGAATTCTATTAATAGTTGATATTGGGTATTATCCACTCCTACTTGTAGGATACATGTTCGACAGACACTTGTCAATTGATTGATTGATTGAATGAAGCCAAATGGGTAATCATGCTAACCTACCATAAGCGTAATTTCCTTGATATCAATGGGATCATGTGAACAAGGTGAAGGTCTATCTATTTCACTTGCACTGTAGACCAAGTCAATCATTTACCTTTACACTAAATGGTTCAATCTTTCCCAAGTTGTAGACGACGTGGGTGTTGTTGACACCCCCGACATTAGTAGTCGAGGCGCGCTATTGGTTGTCGGGCCAACACTAACACACCACACCACTACCACTTGTTGTTGCCACTCAACTGGAGGAGGAAAGGACATAAAAGGACCTACCACTACTACTTCTCATTCATTCATTCAGTCAACTAACTAACTGTCAATTTAACTTATAATAACAACTTATCAAATAATACTAACTTAACAATGAGATCTTCAACTATTGTATTGCTCGCTGCCTTGTTCTTGGTTGCAACCGTCGTCGTCAGTGCCGATGTCAACGCTGATGCTGCTGAAGCCGCCGCTGCCAAGGGTCCATCATGCCCATTGGGAGGAATCTCCAACTGCATGTTTGAGGAGTGCAAGTCCACCGGTTGTGGAAGGGGCCAGCTCTGCTGCCCAAAGCCATGTGGTGGAACGTGGTGTCTTGGCCGTGGATCCCTCTGCCCACCAATGCCCGCCTTCTCTGACTGCATGTTTGAGGACTGTACCTCAACTGGATGCTCCGGTGGTCAAGTCTGCTGTCCAAAGGCCTGTGGTGGTTCCAAGTGTGTTGCCGCCTACTAAGCATCCTCTGTCATTCGCGTTCCTCTCTCACACCTTGCTAATAAAGCAACATAACTTATAATTAACCAAAGACATGGATATGTATTCATTCAAGATAGTATTCGACGACTTCTTCATCATATTCATCATCAATATCAAACTCTATCCGATAATCGGATACTGGTTGGTAGAGATCTTGGAGGTAATCTATTACCTCTTGGGTTGAGTCGAGTATTGCTATGTGCCGAGTCTCGTTAATGTCACCTTCACTTCGATTCATATGTAGGAACTTGAGCTTTGGAAGATTGGAGGTACTTGCTGCACGGGTCATCGCAGCCGATGTGCAGCCCTCTGTTCGATTGTAATGAAGAAACTCTATGATGGCCATCGAGGACGCTCCATCCATCGCCGCAGTGGTGCAGCCCTCTGTTCGATTATGATGTAGCCACTTGACAATCTCCAGACGTCCAAAGATTGCTGCATCGTCCATCGCATTGGTCGTGCAGCCCTCGGTCCTATTGAGATGCAAGTACTCCAAAGTGTTGAGATGGCCATACTTGGCGGCAAAGTCCATTGCCCGCTCATGACTGCCTTCGGTTCTGTTGTGATGTAGGAAGTCAACGACGTTGACGTGGCCTGATTGTGCAGCAAAGATCATGGCGTCCACTGTACATCCTTCAGTCCTATTATAATGAAGGAACTTGATCACTTCGAGATGTCCATTATATGACGCCATGTTCATGGCTTGAACGGTGCACCCTTCTGTGCGATTGGTGTGCAGGAACTGGAGGATGTCCAATCGGCCAAACGAAGCGGCTTTATCCATTGCACGCTCAGTACACTCTTGATCAGGGTCGAGATGTAGGTGACGGGCAACATCGAGAGAGCCAGCATAGTCCAGTGCTCTGTACGTAGCCTTCAGTCCACATTCTTGTAGTTGTATGACTGAGTGTAGGTCTCCAACAAGTGCCATCCAATCAACGACGTAGCAAGTGTCGGTAGCACATTGTGTATGGAGTTGTTGATAAATGACATCTTTACGATGTGACTTCAAGTATGATACTATATAGCCATGAGTACTCGTCTTGATCTGCTTTGTAAAGAAGTCTGTTGGTATACATGTAGGCTGTACATTCACGTAAGTGATCCATCTTTGAACCAACTGATCCCAGTTCATTCTCCTCAAATAACCAAGTTCATGTATTACTCCATTAACCAATCGAACTCTATCAAATATAAACAATCTTATCCAACTTATATTGATTATATGTTTGAACAACAGTGTTGATCCATCTCTATCTCTATCTCTATCTGTATCTGTAATCATCGTTGTAAAATGAATGATTGATTGAAGTTGCGATCGCGATATTTATTGTTTGGCGGCACGAGGTGGACTGGAATTGATGTACAATAATGAACAGATGGCAACGAAGCATCCCCTTGCGTCTGTGATGGTCGATATGACGTTGTTCGTCTCAATTGATATGGTATTCAAATACTTCCTCGTCTGTGGATTCTGCTTTGTCTTTACAATCTCTGTGATCACTGATGAGATACTCTTGGTGTCCTATTTTGATTGATTGGAATGGAATGATTTCAATGTGAGCAAGTGAGTGATTGGAATGATTCCAGTATCAATGGATACATACTGATACAATCTTGTTGATTAGGTATGAATAGTCTTTGGCTTTGGAGAGTGTTGACTCCTTGCGTTGAGTGTCGTCTTGTGCGCTGGAGGTGTTATCTTGCTTCTGATCCATGTCTGATTGTGCGATGGAGTTGATCAATTCGATACCGATGGATGCCAGGTGAATCATCTTCTCAAGACCACGACAGAGTGCTGCCTGTTGCGATTGACTTGACAACTTGGGCAGATACTCCTGCAGTGCACCAAAGTACTCATTGTACTGCTCCTCCAACTCGAATGATTGGTTGCTGGTGGTCAATGACTTGGGCTTCTCATTCATCACCAATGTGTCGTCCTCCATCGTCTCCTTGATCTCGGTGAACAGTGCCTCCACGGCGGACTTCATGTCCTTGGGCACCTTGCGATTGAACTGATGAATCTTCATCGTGGACTCTATTGATATCCTCTCGATCTCTTGCTGTGTCGTCGGTATTTTGAAGTGCTCAAAGCATCGCGCGCTGTCAAACTGGTTGTCGGGGAACACTACATCGCCCTCCAAAGTGATCGATGTCACCTTGTTCTTGGTCGCCGAGGTCGAGGATGTGGTGGTTGTGGATGTGGAGGTACCTGGAGGTGAGCCTGGTGCGGTCGAGCCAGTTGGAGGACTGCCACCAGCTGCGCCTGGCTGGGCCATGTTCTTCTTAGTCTCGGCAAAGAGTGTGTAGGCGCGCTGTCCAACAGACTCGAGACGCTCCACCGACGTGTCCATCATCTGCGAGGCAATCTTCTGTCCCTTGCCGTATATCTCTGAGTTGGTCGCCTTCCTGGTAGTCTCGAGGGAGATGTTGGCCACGTCATGAGCCAACCCCTTGACATTCTCAATCTTGGCATTCTCTTGCACTGTCTTTAGTCCACTGGAGAACAGATTGCCAGCATAGAACAATGATCCAGCGATGATATCGGCCGTCTTAAAGACACCCTTGTCGAGAACATTCAACAGTCCTTCGACATCATCTTCATCATCGTCCTCAGCCTTCTTTGTTCCTTCTACATTCTCCTCCTCATCGTCTTGTGCAATGTCTTCATTCTTTGTCTCAACATCCTCATCATCCTCGGCATCTTCATGTTGTTGCTCTGTCTTCTTTTGTTCAGCAGACGACTGCTGTTGCTCAGGCTTCTTTGTTGATGTTGTGGTCACCGGACCATCCTTTCTGTACAATGTGAGTGGTTCAGGATCTGGTTCATCATCAGTTGTGATTGAAGTGATTGTTGAAGTGACTGTTGATGTGACTGCGCTTGCCACACTCGAGAACCAACCACCCCAGCCTCCAGATGATTGTTGTGGCTGTGGCTGTGGCTGTGGCTTTGGTTGTGGCTGTTGTTGTGGCTTGGGTTGTTGCTGCTCCTGCTGTCGTTGTGGAGGTGGTGATGATGAGGTGACCTTTGTTGGTTCAACAGGAGGCTGAGGCTTCTCTTCAACCTCTTTAACATCTTGCTTGTTCTCAGTCTTTGGCTGAGGTTGTTCTACTTCTTCTGTGTCGTCCTCCTTCTCAATTTGTTCAGCAACCTTTGTCTCTGTTTGATGAGTAGGTTCATCTTTCTCTTGTTGTTGTTGTTGTTCTGGTTGTGATTGCTCTACATTATTCACAATAGATACATCAACAATATCATTCATTATCACTTCCTGTTCTTGTTGTTGTTCTTGTTCTTGTTGTTCATTTTGTTGATTATCTTCTTGTTGATCATCACTAACAACATCCTTCTTTCTATTTCCTCTCTTTTTTCCAGCCATTATATATTATTATTATTATTATCTCTATCTATCTATCTATTCAACAACAACATATAATAATAAAGGTAAGAGGATGACATTGATTGATGAAAGAGTGAACAGTTAAAGGTGTGAGAGTCGACCTTGTTCACCCACCTTGCACCACATCTATCACTTGAACTTCTCAATTTTGACATTTAGTTGACTTGAATCATTCATCAAGTTACAGATACAACATTGTAACATATATAACAACAAGATGTCATCTCCACAGATGAATGCTATCAATGCTGTTGCATCACATCAACAACAAATGCAGCAACAACAACCTCAACAAATGCAACAACAGCAACAGCAACAACAGCAACAACAACAACAACAACAACAACAGTTTATGGGTACACCACCTCCTCAACTGTTAATGACTACAACGCCACAACAATTACAACAACAGCAACAGATGATGATGGCACAAAAAACTCCAATAGATGATAAGATTGATAAGTTGATGGCACTCAACAGTGAGTTGTTGCATCTTGTCAACACAGCATTGTCAACACAGCAGCAGCATATAGACCGTGCATATGCCATCAAAGTGGAGATCAGCAACGCCTTGCGTGATCTGCATAATGAGATTGTCAATGCCAACCTACTCTATATCTCGCCCATCTTTGAACCGGCCGACTTTGAACTGGCCACCACTACGCTACCAATCAACAGTGACCTCTTCCACAAACAACTGACTCCCGATACGATACAGAAGCAGATGCAACAATGGGACAACGTGCTCAAAGAGAAGGACAAGATTGCCAAGAACCTAGAGAGAGTGCGAAGCTCATTGAAGTGATGTGATGTCATGTGATGTGAGGTCGCTGGGACGACATCAACATTCATTCAATTAATCATTCATTCATTCACAGGCCATAGGTTATCAATGGCATAAACAACGACATCATTCATTCAATCACATGTTGAAGAGAGCGCGAGGCTTAGGACAGGTGCGAGATACTCTTGATGTTTGGGATGACCATTCATTGTTGGAGTTGGAACATATAGCCTTCTTTGGTCATCAGCAATATTTTATAAATACACCATGATCCACCCAAGGCCTAATCAATCAATCATGAGTTATACTTATTCGTTAATTATTCAAATAATAATAATAATAATAATGGCTACAAATAATCAATTAATATTAATAGAATTCCCTTGGATAATCATTCCAGGGAGATATGATACATTTATTAATAATAATCCAAATCTGGTTATTGAGTTGGTCAATCAATATTCAATAGTGTTACCAGTGGAAAGGAGTTTGGACATTCAAATATTGTTTCCAAATGATCTATACACGGATGAACAACGTGAACAATTGATACTACTAAATCCAATTGCAAGAATGGAATTCATTGGAGATACTAAAATATATATCAAAACAATGGCCTTCCAATTATCAAGGCAGATCGCAGAACTAGCATCCTGCTGCTGTTCAGCTTGCTGCGCAACTTCCCCTTGGCGCTGCAGCACCGCAAGTGGTAGATCAGGTTGGAGTTGCAGCACACTGATTGATTGGTGGTGCACTTCAGGACGATTGGTGTGATCGTGTCCAGGATGCGCTGCAGCGCCAAGGGGAAGTCAGCTGTGTACTTGGGCATTATACGATGACACCTCCCATGGACATGCACTTAACTCGGAGTCAAGATTCTATATAAATACAGGAGAGTCATCAGCTATATTGTACATATAATAAATAATATAAATAATATTTTCTAACTCATTCATCATCAGGGGACCAGATTCTGCATATATTACAGATGAACTTTACAAATCTGTACCAGTTCAGGATAGAAGGGAACACTTTGCTCAACATGCAACTAGTTTTGTGATTTAGAACAAGTCGTACCCACCGATACCATCTCAAGAGAACTCCATACATTGTCTAAGAATACGCCAAAAGATGATAAAGTGGATAAGAGGTGGAGTACAATCAGGTATAATAATTGATGGTGAAAAGTTGAATATTCACCTCTACTGTCAACGGAATCTACTTATTCCTCAACCTGGACATCCACTTCGTTTCATTCATCCTCAGGTCGCTAGTCAGAAGGAACAGACTCCAGTCCATATTTTCGAGGTACAAGCATCCCTTCAAACTTACCAGCTCTTTCCCCAACCACTCTCACCAATTCTTCTCAACAACCAACAACAGACCCAACAAAAGTTGGTTCGGCTACAGACATTCACTGATGTTTTCCTGTCCTGGAGTCCAAGACATGAGAGTGGAGGGTGTGGACAATGAAGACCAGGAGGGCTATAATGTCGATGAATAAATATGCACTGTTACTATTCCTTTCTGGCCGGAGATACCCCAACCACTTCCTGAAGTTGGTCCAAACATTCTCATTCATTTCATTGGGGATGTAAACACTTTCACTCTGGACATCTCTACATACCCACTTCAATAAATAACTTCTTGAAAGCGACAGCATGTTGGTTAACTAGGTGTGAATGATTGGCCAGCTGCGGAGAGAAATGAAGGATGCCGAGACCAGATTTAAATAAGTTTATTCCATCCGTTGTCCCTCAGTTGAACGACAATCCTGATCTTGTTTTTGATATTTAACGATACCTGGGAAGTTGGACTGATCATTGGTATCAATTTATCGAAGCAACTAACCAAAGCTGCATTGTTGATTGTACTGAGTTTCTTTCCGACTGACTCCATCAAACTGCAGACGCATGTCACCTTGGTTTTAATGGGATGATTGGTTGTTGTACCAAGATTATCGTTTAGGATATCTGAAATGAGGCGATCATCGAGTAAACAGGCGTTGTACAGCTCACCGATAAAATTGTAAACGCCATCGATCTTGAATTCTCTCAACATGAACTCCATGCGTTGGGCTTCGGTGTGTTTGATTGGCAGCGCATCGAATGTCTCCAACAGCTTGCTAACCTTTTCGTACTCCTCCCTACACACCAGAAGCAACTGCGTTTGGAGCCTTGTCTTGGGTTGAACTATTCCATATTCCTTATGTTGTTTAAGGTCGAATGTGATGATACTCTTGAGCATTTCGATGTACATCTTTGTATGCTCCTTCTTGTGAAGTGATCCAGAGTTGAATACAAAAGACACAATCGATTTGAATTCCTCTGTATCCACAAAAACATCACCAAACTTTGATTTACCAACATAAGGACGAAGTTGCATATGTTTGGCATGGTTCTTGATCATACTAATCAGTTCATCATCGTTGAGTGGTCGTGATGTTGATGAGGATGATGCTTGCGTGGCATCAATGATGAACTGATTGACCGATGTAGATGTTGTTATGGTGTTGATCATCTGTTCAATGTCAACAACATCTTGCTCATCGACCAAAGTTGTTGTTGATGCAGATGGATGCTCCAAGTTGATGATATGATTGATATCCTTGATCTCACCGACAATGTCAACGACCAATGATTTGACCTGTTCCATTTGATCAACCAGAGGTTTTTTGAACATATGCTCTTGTACCATGAGCATATTGTACAGCTGAGTAAAGTGTTTGCCAACATCTTCATGTTGCTCCTTCAATGATTGATAGGACTTGGCATTACTCTTGACTGTACTCCATATATGATTCAATCTTGGTGTACACCACAATGATTTATGATCTCTCTTGATTATATTCTGTTTAATACGATCGATGTGATCCAACTTATGTCCACCGTGAGAGTCCAACAAACATATACTACACAACATCACATTACAATCCAAACAAATAAACTTCTCCTTCTTTCCATGTGATTGACATGTAACATTGTCTTTGGTGTCATTGGTGTCATTATTGTTGTTGTTGTTGACAGTATTGTCCATATTTATCTCTATGTCTATCTCTCAGTCTTGAACAAGATAAGCATAAACTTGAAAATCAATCATTCATTCATTCAAACAAATAGAATGTAGTGATAGAGAAAGAGATAGAGATAGAGTAGCGTGTAGAATTAAGAGTCCAAATTAACATTCATTGGCGCAACATGTCAACATCATCATCATCATCATGTTCATCAAGGACATTACTTCTCACTACAACAGCAGAACAGAATACTATCAATCGTTGGTAAATGGAATCAATCGATTGAATTAATCACGAGAGGAGAATTACTACTACTTCTACGTAGTGGTCTCGATGTGATTGAGGTGACTTCAATCAATCAACAATGAAGTTGTTGTTGTTTTTGTAGTTGAGCCACTCGAGGAGATAGGCGTTGAGGGATGGTGTGGCGGTGAAGGCAACATCATTGAGGATTAGTACCCCGTGAGCCAGCATGCAATCACTGTGATGGATAATTCCATCACTCTGCCCAAGTAGGAGGCACCCGGGCTGGCTGGCTGGCTGGCTGGCTATCACTAATCACTCACCTGACCTCATTCTAAAGCACACACACTGTCAGCCTGGAGTGGAGGAGTGTGTTTGCTTCAATATTCAGGTAGGTCTACACCCCACCTCTACCACTACTACAACAATGATGAGGACAGTCATCCACTACTCATATGCACATCATTTGTTACCACTCTAACAACAATGATTAACACTTTACCTACCACACACTTATATTACCTTAGCCAAGCAAGCTAGCAAGCAAGCAATCAATGCCAGCAACCAAGGAAGCAGATCAACCTGCTACTACCTCCTACTTTAAAATCAGGGATGGCCATCCCTCTTAGCATAACATAATCAATTACTTATTTACAACATATAGTAATATAGTAATATATACAACAAAATAGTAGACCCTGCCAGAGAGTCAGAGATATGTTTACTAAACATCGCTCATCTTTGAGTCCCATAGTGCTACTTGCACTCATTCTTATTGTTACCAGCGTCACTTTGTCAGGTAGGTTAACAAACTTGATTGATAGATTGGATGGAGTTTGGAATATAATTATTAACCTATAAATAATAATTATTATTTTAATTATTAATATTATTGTTTTTGTTGTTGTAAACAATAATATATAGATGCAAATGAATGCAACTTACCATGTGGCCAAGGTTTCGTTTGTTGCCAACCTATGCCTAGCTTAGCGCCTAAGTGCATAAGCTTGTGTACCTTTTTGCGTTGTCCAGTTGGCTTCACATGTTCGGTTGACCAGCTGAACCAACCAAAATGTATCCCACTTACAACTGGTGCAACTACAACTGTTTCCACCCAGTCGACTGTTGCCAGCTCAGTAGCTACAACAACAGTATCCACACAATCAACTGTTGCCAGCACTGTTGCTAGCACTGTTGCTTCGTCCACCGCCAGTTCTGTGGCCTCAACCACGGTGTCCACTCAGTCGACTGTTGCCAGCTCAGTGGCTTCATCGACGTCAGCCTCCACCACTGCCACAGTCTCGACTGTTGCCTCAACCACGGTTACGACCACTGTCTCCACAACTTCGCCTGCCTCAACAATTACGCAGACGACCACGGCAACAACAACGGCGACCACAACTGCGACCTCGGGTGTCATCACCACCACCGTCTCGACTCAGTCGACCGTGGCCAGTACTGTTGCGGGTGCCACCTCGACCACAGTCTCGACCACCGCCACCACAACGTCGCCAGTCAGCACCATTACCCAGACTACCACAGTCACTACGACTGCAACTTCGTCTGCATCAACAACCACAATCACCACAACGGCATCAACTTCGATGTCAACAACGGTATCGCCCACTAGCACAATCACTGCTACCACTACCGTTACAACTACTGGCAAGCCACCAGTAACCTCGACCATTGCCTCGACTACGGCCACTACAGCCACTACGACGGCCACGACGATTGCAACAACTACTAGCAAGCCACCAGTCACGACCACTGCCTCCACCGTCGCAACCACTGCTTCCACCACGGCCTCTACCACTGCCTCAACTACCAGCAAGCCACCAGTGACGACCACTGCTTCCACTGTCGCCACCACTGCTTCCACGACAGCTTCTACCACTGCCTCCACTACCAGCAATCCACCAGTCACGACAACTGCCTCCACCGTCGCCACAACTGCCTCCACCACCGCCTCGACCACTGCGTCAACCACTAGCCAGCCACCAATCACGACCACAGCCTCTACCACCGCCACCACTGCTTCTACCTCAGTCACAACTACCGCTTCAACAACAGGTATCCCCGAGGAGAAGAAGAAACTTACTTTGTCCGTCTTCATTGACTCCAACAAGAATGGTGCCAGAGACGCCACAGAGCTGCCCGCCTGGGACTTTATCGGCAATATCACAAAGAAGGATGGCACGCTCGTTCAACCAATCGACTTGAAGAGCAACGACGGCAAGTGGAGTACCATGCTCGCTCCTGGTGACTACTGCATCAAGCTTGACCATGTCAGCCGCCACTGGATCTCAGGACCAGTTGGCACCGACAACAAGTTCGTCGATGGCAAGTACTGCTTCACAATGCCCAGCAAGGACCTGAATGTACCCTACGGAGTCGTCGCCAGTCCTTTGCCAAAGCTAAGTGTTGAGGTCTTCATCGATCGCAACCAGAATGGTGCCAAGGATGCTGGTGAGCAACCCGCATGGGACTTTATTGGCAACATCACCAAGAAGGATGGTACCCTCGTTCAATCCATCGATTTGACGAATACCAATGGCTCTTGGAGCACCACCGTTGCGCCTGGCGATTATTGCATGACCCTCGAGCAYAAGACCARWGGCTGGAWKACYGGACCAGTYGGCACYGAMAACAAGTTYGTCRAYRRCAAGTACTGCTTCACWCAGGGAGCTGCTGGTACCRATCTCAAGTATGGWGTCGTTGGCAAGGSCAARGTTGAGGTTGAGATCTTCATCGACCGCAACCAGAATGGRGCCAAGGATGCTGGTGAGCAACCYGCMTGGGACTTTATTGGCAACATCACCAAGAAGGATGGTACMCTYGTCCAAAAGATYGATTTGACCAACAACACTGGCATTTGGARYACCAACCTCGAGCCWGGCGACTACTGCATGACMCTCGATCATAAGACCAATGGYTGGWTAACCGGACCAGTTGGMACWGACAACAAGTTYGTCAACAACAAGTACTGCTTCACCCAAGCTTTGACCGATACCAAGTTCAWGTATGGTGTCRTTGGCAAGGCCAAGTTGARSYTGGAGRTCTTCATTGATTCAAACAGCAACGGAGCCAAGGATGCCGGAGAGGCACCTGCCTGGGACTTTATTGGCAACATCACCAAGAAGGATGGCACCCTCGTCCAAAAGATTGACTTGAAGAGCCAAGATGGCAAGTGGAGCACCAACCTTGAGCCAGGCGACTACTGTGTCATCCTGCATCATGAGACAAAATGGATCTCAGGCCCCCTTGGCACTGACAACAAGTTCTCCAACGATAAGTACTGCTTCACGATGGGCACCACCGACATGACCGCCATGTACGGCGCCATTGGCAGGGACGACCAGAAGGTCAACCTAGAGATCTTCATTGACCGCAACCAGAATGGTGCCTTGGACGCTGGTGAGGCACCTGCCTGGGACTTTGTTGGCAACATCACCAAGAAGGATGGCACTTTGGTTATGCCAATCGATGTCAAGAGCACGGACGGCAAGTGGAGCAGCATCCTATCGCCTGGCGACTACTGTATGAACCTGGAGCACAAGACACTATGGGTCTCAGGTCCAGTTGGAACAGATAACAAGTTCGTTGATGGCAAGTACTGCTTCACCATGCCAGTTGGACAGCTCAACATCAAGGCCGGAGTCATACCCAAGGCCCCTCTAAGCCTCGAGATCTTTATTGACACCAACTCGAACGGAGCAAAGGATGCCGATGAGAAGCCAGCATGGGACTTTGTTGGCAACATCACCAAGAAGGATGGCACCTTGGTTCAGCCCATCAACATCAAATCCAACGACGGCAAGTGGACCACCAAGCTGGAGCCAGGCGATTACTGCATCACGCTTGAACATTCATCCCATGGATGGAAGTCGGGACCTGTGGGAACCGACAACAAGTTCGTCGATGGCAAGTACTGCTTCACACAGACAACCTCCGGTTCTGATATCAAGTACGGTGTGGTCGCCAATTCAACTTCCAAACTCAATATTGAGGTCTTCATCGACTCCAACATCAATGGAAACAAGGATGCCGGAGAGAAGCCTGCCTGGGACTTTGTTGGCAACATCACCAAGAAGGATGGAACCCTCGTCATGCCAATTACCTTGGACAGCAACACTGGCAAGTGGAGCACTGACCTTACGCCTGGCGACTACTGTATCACTTTGGAGCACACCAAGAAGTTCTGGCTCACGTCTGTGGTCGGCAACGACAATAAGTTTGTTGACAACAAGTACTGCTACACTCAAGGCGCCACTGATATGAACATCCTCTACGGAGTCATGCCCAAGACCAAATTGAACCTGGAGATCTTTGACGACTCTAACAAGAACGGCGTCAGGGACGCTGGCGAGCCTGCATCATGGGACTTTGTTGGCAACCTAACAAGGGCTGACGGAACCCTTATCCAGAATATTAACTTGACCAACAACGACGGCAAGTGGTCCATCAATATAGAGGTTGGAGACTACTGCCTCAGACTTGACCATAGTGGCCGAGGATGGATCTCAGGCCCAGTTGGCACAGACAACAAGTTCGTCGATGGCAAATACTGCTTCTCCACGACCAACGACGCTGACACGAACGTCAAGTACGGAGTCGTTAAGCCAGCAACATTCAATGTTGAGATCTTTGAGGACCAGAACAAGAACGGTGCTAGGGACGCCGGCGAGCCCGCCACATGGGACTTTGATGGCACTATCGCAACTAAGGATGGTGCAAACATCAGAAACTTCAAGGTGACAAGCACTGACGGCAAGTACTCCAGTTACCTAGCTCCAGGCGATTATTGCATGACCCTTATACACACCTCCAAGTTCTGGATCTCCGGACCAGTTGGCACAGACAACAAGTTTGTCGATGGCAAATACTGCTTCACAATGCCCGCAACCAACTTTGATATCAAGTATGGTGTTATCAAGTCTTGAAACTAGATGGCCCCTTCTATCTCCAAGACTACAACAGACATATCAATCCAACTCTTCAATAAAGATAACAAGTCATTGTTATAACAATATATATAATTGATGTTCCATTTACTACAAGTCGCGCTGAGCGAGTGGAGCTTGTTGAGATCCAAGATCTAAAGTAGATGTACTTCAAATTTGTCTAGTCGCGAGCGACACACTTAATCGACATCATACAATATTACATCCTATTATATGATAACAGCTGTAATGTATATCTCTATCTCTAATTGATTGTGCACCAATAAACAACTTGAAAGTTGAAGTTGAACTCATACTTTCAAAAAAAGAATCAAAAGAAAGCAAAAATTTGCTCTTCTTTGCATACTTTGCCAAGCCTAAAGTGTAACCAATACTTCATTTCATCAAAGAGTGAGTTTGTAATAATAGATAGAGATAGAGGTAGATAGAGAGGATGAATGAACAAGATAAAGGAGATAAAAAAAAAGAAGAAGAAGAAATAATAATAAATACATGTGGACACAAGAATCCAAACTTCATTTGCACAACATGTCCAACAGGTGACTTGTTTTGTGAGTTGTGTGTAGGATTCAACAGTCATCAAGGACATTACTTCTACAGCAAATCAGGTACCATCAACAAACTATCCAATAATGATCAACAACAACATGCTGTTAGACCACCATATTATACTCTGAGATATGATATCATTTTGAAGTTGATGACTGGTTACAAGGAAGAAGCTCAATCAAACTTTAGTACAATTGATCAAATCACTAACCAATTTGATCGGGTTCGTCTGGTGATCAAGCAGGTGGAGGATAGTATCAAGGCACCAGTGTTGGAGCAATTGGAGCATGCTAGACCAACGATCAATTTCTTGATGAACGAGATCACACATCTCTTGGCCACAATACACTCTTCACCTCAATCAAAGGACACTTATATACCAATTGACGATATATGTGGTATGAGACGATTGGTCGACTCAATTGACGAATGTGGATCGATTGAAACATACATCACTCAGGATTTCCCAAAGAAGGACATTGCCGACGCCACCCAGCCTGACCCCTGGCCTCTGATCTTCGAACATGTTCGAGACCCCAGCATGCTGCATAAGGAGCACGAGCCTCCCAAGCCACACATTTGTCTCCAAGTCGATGAAGGACGGTTGTCTGCCTTCAAAATGAAAATCAAGGGACTGATCAGCTCATGCTTTCATACACACCATCAGAGCAGCGAGGAAGTAGTGTTCGCCTCGTCAACATCAACAACTGGCTCACAAGAGTCATCTGGATGTGCATCACCATCTTCTTCACATGGCAACATTAAGGTCTCACCGGCAATGGTGAAGGACGCCCCAGCATCGTCATTCTCGTTGTCATCACCATCTCCATTACCTGACATTGCCTGCGAGGCTATCTATTCATATCTGCCAACAGTTGGCACGCCTAGTTTAGTTGGACCCTCATTGGAGAAGGTGCTACCAACAGTGGTGGATAAGGATGAAGTGTGGACTCATCCAGACCTGTCCACATTCAATACCTTTGGTGATCGGACCGAGAAACAGACGACCCAGCCCATTCTATCTATCAATCAATTGGTGACCCAATCAATCGATATTGAACCACCCAATCATACACCAATCACTCTAGCACATGTACACGTTCAACTGGACACCACAATGGTATCATCATCGTCGTCGGTCATCGAACCAGTCGTGCTACCACCACTCAACAACGATTCACTATTTGATTGGATACGCTCTTTCCAAGATATGGATATAGAGTCAAGTGATGTCCTGGCCAAGTCGTTGGAGTCTATGGGCATCAACTCTGTTGCAATGGCACTATGGGCACATCAAAAAACAAACATGTATGATCTATTGAAGCATAAAATGAAGGACAATGAGATAACATTATTCAAGAATAAGATGAATGACATGATTAGTAATCCACCAACATTCATCATGGACATTCAATCAAAGAGATATTCAAACAATAGAGAATGGATGGACAATAATCTATTTGAATGGATTGGATTGGCTGGAATTCACTCAGGCAAAGTCGATCAGATAACAAATCATCTTGTTCAAGAAGAAGTAGTACATTTCACAACATTGAGGGCCTGCATAGAAAGTCTTAAAGCCAAGATACCCAAGGTTACTCTACAATTCATTTATGATTACAAAGCAACAATAATACCTCGTCATTAGCTACCATGTAGGTGAACACCAACCCTAACCCTTACCCTTACCCTTGCCCTTGCCCTTGCCCTCGTACAACCAAATTTTCAAAAGGTGAGCTTTGAAGTTATTTTCAAACATTTTTCGCGGAGATAGAGATATCGAATAGAGAGAGATAGGAGTTAGTGAATGGAGCCAGTAGTTGACGACACTAATATGCAGTGATCATAAACTACATACAGAGTTCATTTGTATTAGTTGTAAAGGTGTATTACTATGTAAATATTGTATTGGACAAGTACATATTGGTCACAATGTAATCAACATTGAGAGTATGATTTACTCTTTATCAAAAGGAGAACAAGAACAAGATACAATGTATTATACATCGAGATTGTCGGAACTATCTACACAACTCAATGACTATAGGTAGATTGTAAATCAATGTTTGATTCGATGTCTCAGATTGGTGAACAGTTCAATCAACTACACAGAGATCTCACAGAGTTGGAGAGTAGCATCAAGTCAAGGTTCAATAAGCAGTTAGCAATCAATCAGTCGACTATCAACAACATAATGGCCGAGCTCACACATCTCTCATCGATCATTCACTTGTCACCTCAATAGAAGAACAACTACACACCGATTGCCGATGACGATCATCTTCGTGATCACAATGACCTTAGGAATCTGATCAACTCTATCGACTCGTTCGAATCAACCAGTGAGTTTATAAGGTCATTGTCTAACTCGAGTAATGATGATGGCCAGAATGATCCTGCTGGGCCTGGAGGCCTTGATTCATTGGTCATTCAACATGTCAGAGAGATGTTGCATTACCAAGTATGAGCCAGTGGGCGAGTCCTATCACATTAGTATTGATGCTGACAGATTGAAGACCATTGACCTCAAAAAACAGATCGGTTCGTGCTTCCGAACCTTGAACAGTGTGGAGTGCTTAGAGTCCAAGGACCACCTCGGTAAGATCCACATCACGTTTGAACATCAAAAACACAAGCATAGCGATGATGATCACCCTGAGTGGAAGACGGAGTTTGACAACGACTCATGGACTGGATACTCTCATTCAAAGACATGGACCAGGTGTTTTGTGTTCAGTTGACCAGCGCTCTGGAATCATTGCACGTCGACTCAGTTGCATTGGCTCTGTGGGCACTCTTACATTATAGAAGTTTGCGTAGTCATTTGTCTGAATTGACTGTGCCAGATGACATTATCAGAATGTTCATAGACAAATTGCATGGGCTCGCTGGTCATCCAAAGTTCACAAAGTACACCAAGAAGCAGGGATTCATCGATTGGCCTGACGACAAACTACACGATTGGATAAGGAATATAGGACTACACTCGAGCAAAGTGAACAAAGTCATTCAAGCTCTCCATGACGATGATGTGACTACCTTCACAACCTATAAGAGCACCTACATTGGTAATATTCCACTAACCTACATCATGTTTATCGATTATAACATCGTTATGTGTCAAAAGAACGAATAAAAACAAACTGATAATCTTTCCAAAAGAAGATAGACCTTACGTTAGTTGAAATGTAACTTTATATTTATTAATAATAATGGATGACAAATGATAAAGATCCAAATTCAGATAGATCTATTGAAAGACAAGTCATTTCCATTTTGATTGAAAGGAAGGCGCCCATTAAGTGTGTTGTGAGTGTGTTTATGATTAAGGTGTGTTTGAGTGGTCCAACTCATTCAATTCCAATTTGAAACACCAATGATGTCATTTATTCATTCATTCATTCACCCATGTGTACATATATTAATCAATCAAACAAACAACAATCAATCAATGGACATGTGATCAACATCATATTCACAAACTAATATATATTTAAAACATTAAAAGATAGAGATATATATATTTTGCAAAGAGATGAGTTCATCAACAACACCAGCAGCAACAACATCAACATTTGACATTACATCATTGTCAGACCTGTTGCTGCTATATATAGTAGAGAGAATAGATGTTAATATAGATAGAGTATGCTTCTTGGTCACATGTCATAGGATACATCGAATATGTTCAAAGCACACCGATGAATCACCTCTCTCACTATCATTCCAAGAATACGATCGTGTCGTAGACCTAATGACCAACTATGACGACTCAAACTCTGACATGGACACTGACGACAGCAGTAGTTGTGGATACATTGATAATCTAGATAAACGGTGTCATCACGAAGATGACGATAATGATAACGATTACGATAATGATAATGATCAATCGGGCGATGGCGACTCGGTCAACTATATGATTGAACCAATGTACTTCACTGTGGAATCGACAACACAACAGATACCGCGAGGCGTCACGCACCTGACGCTCTATCATCAGTTCAACTTGGATATACCGCCAGGGTGGATGCCCTCGAGCGTGCGCCATCTGGTCCTCTCAAACAGCTTTGACAAACCGATTGGCAAAGGCGTGCTGCCGCCGCGACTAGAGTATCTGTCACTGGGCAAGAAGTTTAGCAAGACGATCGATGTTGGTGTACTGCCCAAGACGTGCAAGACACTGCGGATCGCATGCTATCTCCATCACTTTGACGCGGCATCAATCGAGCCCGTCACCACAATGATCATAGCCACCAAAAACATCAAGCCACTGCCGCGCGACTCGTCCATCCGGCACGTAGAACTCACGGGCGACATCTTCCGCATTGTCGACGGGATGGTACCGCCTACCGCCACACACCTCACACTGAGCAATCACATGCCCATCGACACACACGACGTGCCGCCCAGCGTCAGCAATCTCACTCTCGTCCGCTTTGAGCAGGGCGACACCATCCCAGACACTGTACGCCATCTAACCGTTTCACAGCTGACGCGCGTCCGTCAGGGCTGTCTGCCTAATCGTCTGCTGAGTCTGACCATCCATCAGGAGATCACGACGATTGACAACAGCTCACTGCCGCCCAGTTTGAAGGAGTTGAATCTGGTGGCCAAGTACGCACACTCGCCCGTCATCCCAATCGAAGCGATCGCATCACTCTGCACTCTCAATCTATATAATCACGGCATCATCGAGTCGATATACATTCGCAACTTTAACAATGGACATTTACTGATTGTGGACGAGCGACTGTTTGGTGGCTTCATCGACTTGGCGCGCATCAACCTGGACGTTGGCGAGATGATCTTTGACCTCTGTTGCCTTGGTCAATACGACAGTAAGACATCCATACTCAATATCCGAGATCCAAAAGGCAAGCGAATAAACCTAACAACCTCCTGACCCCTGTCTGTCAGTCAGCCAGTTGACTGATGGATGGATGGACGGGGAATGAGGTTGAGTTGTACATAATAATAATAATTTAATTAATGTCCAAATCAGGACATTCATTCCCATAATCAAGTTTTGTAAAAAGAGTTTGATCATATTTAGTGAGGGGCGTGTTAGAGACCTTGTTGGGGCTCGACGGTGGCTGACTGATGATCACATGATCGGTGGAAACAAGTGTTAGGCAAAACGAATGGCTGTGTAACAACACAACAACATACAACAAAGAACATCACAATCACAGTGATGAATGGCTTGGGAAGGTCTGAGATGTCGATAATCCCTTGGTGGGAATCCTGCGCACAGTGGGAGCTCTGGTACCAGACATTGTATCCTGGGTCGCGACTACAACAACCAATGAACAGTGTCACAGCTGGAGGTTCGTCGCGGCTCTGGTTGGAACTCTGGAGTGACAACGAAATCAATGAAGTTTGATACACTCGATGGATAGTCCTAGGACGATCCACAACTTAATTCAGACTACTCTCCGCCGATCAATCATCAGTCTCCAGCTCCACCCCTATTATAGTATGTATGTATGAATGAATGCGCGGTTTATTAGATCTAGTCGGCTTGTCCTCCTGTGCCATGTGAGCTACTCTTCCTTGCCCTCTTCTTGTACTTGGACAAAGAGTCAGTGGCCATCAACATAAAGATATGCTGTTGTGCTGTGTTGTAAATAGACTGCGCTTTGGAGCAATCATAGGTGATTGTTGTTGAGTCGGTTGAGGATGTTGCTGCTGCTGTTGTTGTTATTGTTGGAGTTGTTGATGTAGTCGTCGGTGATGTAGCTACAACAGCCTCTGTCGTTATGATCGTCGGGATAGTTGGCAGAGTTGGATTATTAGTGTTGGTGTTGTTGGTGGAGGTGATAGATTGAGTGGATGTTGATGTTGATGTTGATGATGATACAGCCTCATCATTGCTGCCTCCTGTCGATGTTGGCAACGCTGTTGTGGTTGTGGCTGCTGAGATTGGTGATGACTCCAAGGTCGTTGGAGGTGTAGACTCGGACGACGAAGAGGAGGATGATGACAAAGAAGATATTGTGGCCGAAGGATCATTGTTGTTGGACACTGGTGAACTGGAGAAGGAGATTGAAAAGGGTTGAGGAGGTGATGCTGATTGTGAGTTGGCGTTGGGTGTTGGATTGGCCGTTGATTGCACGGATGGTGATGCAGACGTCGGTGCGGCAGTGTTGTTGGAGTTGGAGTTGGTGTTGGTGTTGTTGTTGCCACTATTCAGTATGGGCGAGTTGGTGTTGGTATTGTTGTTGCTAAAGAAGCGCGGTGATGGTGTCGGTGGGATGTTTGCTATCGGTAGCAAGGCAAGACTGTCGAGCAACTCGTTCATTGGCGGCAGAGACTTGAGGAAGGTATTGATCTCCTTCTTGATCGAGTAGGGTATGTTGATCTCGTTGGGCGAGCTCTCTGTGATGTACTTGTCGTAGATCCTGTAGAACTCCTTAAAGACGCGCAGTGCCGAGTCTGGCTTCATCGTCTTGAACGACTCGACGTCCAGCCAGAATGACACATTCTCCTCGCATATCAAATCCTCTCGCAAGAACGTCCTAAAGTCCTCGCGCAACGTTGGATTCTGTAACAATATGATCAACTCTGTTGTCGATCCATCTGATTGGATTGATTGATTGATTGTGTATGTTAGTATCGATTCGCGCCATCCATCCATGAACTATATACTTACTGTGTGAGTTGACATCGACACCATCCCTTAGGAGGTCGGCCAGCTTGGTAAAGTTCAACTTCATGGCCAGATCAAAGAGTGTTTCGTTGTCGACCACCGTGGTCTTGTCCGCGCCATATCGCAGGAGGATGGCCACGAGGTCCGTGCGACCCATGCGCACGCAGTAGTGCAAACAGGACTCGCCGTTCTTGTTGGTGATGTTGACGTTGGCATGGCTTTCCAGCAGCAGTGTGAGCATGGTTGGCGCCAACGCGTTGTTAAAGACGGCCTTGTGCAGGGGCGACTCGCCATTGCGGTTGGTGGCATTGATGTCGGCGCTCTTGGCCACCAGCTTGTCAAAGACCTCCTTGACGGCTGACGCCGACTTGAACTTCTGGCAAAAGTAGTGGAAGGGCGTGTTGAGGTCGCGGTTCACGCTGTTGACGTGCACGTCCTCCTGGTCAAGCAGCGTGAGCAGCAGGCGCGGCTCGACGTCCATCGAGAAGAAGTGATGCAGGGCGGTGTTGCCATTCTTGTCCGGGTGGTCCAGGTCGACCTTTAGCGCGCGGAACGAGCTCAACAGCATATCAAACACCTCGCTGTTGTTGGACTTGGCTGCGATCATAATGGCGGTCTGTCCGTCAATGTCATCGGCCGCGTTCAACAAGTACTTTGCGCGCTTCAACGCCAGCATCTTCTTCAATCGCTTCAAATCATTCTCCTTGACGTGCTTGTGCAGACTCTTCAAGTCAGTCTTGAACTCCTCCTTGTCCGACTCTTTGTATTCCGTCTTTCCAAAGATCTGGGCCAACGCGTTATTCATTGTATGTTGGGTGTCTACTCTTTCTGTCTTGGATAATCTTTATCTTGTAACAATATCAATCTGTATCTGTATCTATACTATCGATGTAACTTATACTAATAAATGAATGAATGAATGGTACTTAGATGATGAATGAATAAATGGAATGCAATGCAATGGTGTGTTGTTGAGTAATAAGTGTGTTGAGTTAAGTGTGTGTGCAGTTCTCTCTTTGCGCGCTAGTTGTGTGTGTGAATGAATGATTGATCGATTGTTTGAATGAATGAATAAACACAATGTAGTGTATTTGTGTGTTCGTATTATTTGTGTGGAACGACTGATCGAAAACGTAAAACAGTGATATGAGGTGCCATCACTTACTCACGGTTTGTCGTCCATCAAAGGTCTCAAAGACAAGAGTAACAAAAGACGAATCGTTGTTCATGCGTAAATTTTTCCCTGATGTCCTGGGATGAGCCCAGCCCATTATTCCCAAAGATATTTTTTATAAATCTAGTTATTCGATGATCACACCCTATCATATCATTCGTTTCAATCATTTATCAATCAATCAATCAAACAACTTACATCTACGAGTAATAATGATAATAATATTTAACTAGAGTATTAGTTATAACAAAGATTAAGTAGTAATGCTTGGTCAAGTGAGGGAGTCAGTGATGTGAACACCCCAAAACTAGAATCAACAACAGTGTTGTGTGTTTGAACCTAACCCAACAAGTGCCTCTTGGCTTGTGTGGTTTTCGCTGAAGGCCAACTTTGATTCTTTGAGTTGGCTGGTGGAGTTGTAAACTTGCATTCACTCATTCCTTTGTGGACCTACTTTCCTTCCTGCCTGGAGGCACGTATGCCTTCCTTCCTACCTATCACCAACATCATCATCATCATCACCATATCAAATCATCGCAACTACACTGCTATCTCTAACTACCAATATATCTAAATACTATTATCTCTATCGTACATAGTTGTACTTATACATATATTATTGTAACATTATCATTCTATAAATCAAACAATCAATCAATCAATTCAATCAATCAGACATGGTAAGTCATTGTTGTTGTTGTTTTTGTTGCACAAATATTAACATCAATCAATCAATTCCAACCAAACAGTCTGACAACAACAATGATGTGCATCATATTGGAATCAACATGAGTGACCTGATGTTGGACTCTAAAGAGGTTGACTCGGATGATGATGATCATAGTAAAGGTGTGGAGCCTATGATGGATCAGCCAAGCAATCAACCTCAAGCAGCAGTTCATTCAGTGGACGACCAAGACTTTGTTATCGACATTGACCAAAAACTCTTTGACTATAAAGCATTGCTCAATATAGGAGGCATTCTATACTCAAGCCCTCAAGTCCTCCTTCAGTTCAACTTTGAAACAAAGACAATAACCGTCTTCTTGGATGCCAACAATCCAGTGTACTTCGCTGTGATCAGATTCGAATCGCTGTGTGTCTTTCAGTAAGTACCCATTAGCCGCTAGTCACTCACGATGTTGGTGGAGATGGAGTGACATGCAACAGAACAGTCCACTAATGCATCCCTCCTCAGCCTCGGTCATAGCATGAACCAAACAGACCCAATCATGTGTACCTTAGTTCAGAAGGATCCACCTTTCATACCGCAACATGGATCGATCCCTTATTCAACTCTAAGCACCAGAATCTTCATCGACTATGCTAGGTTGACCTTCCAGATTGACAGATCCAACGTTGTGAACTGGAGAGTGTTTGAGCTGATGGTGAACAAAGAGAGCATACTGGCGCTGGCAGTACCCGACGACCAGACCGTGTTACAACAGTATGCCTTTTCCATTGGATTCAATGACGTCTCGTTGATCATGTTGGAGAGGTCGTACGCTGCTCGGGAGAAGAACTACTCCTACAAACACCGCGCTCAGAGGAAGACTGGCTTCGGCAAGAATTTCCTCGATCTGGTACACAAGGTAGTCGTTACAAGAGCCCCTTTTAGCAAGGAGGAGAGGCTCAAACTGCTGGAATACGAATCCACCTTTGATCAAAAGGTCACAGACATCGACATCTACTCAGACTATCTGTTCCACTTGGGCAACAACAACACATTCCCATCTCTTGCACTGTACATCCTGATGCACATTGACAAGTAGGTATCAGCCTTGGGCGCACGCAATCAATACTTCTTCTAACATACAAACAAACCAACAAACAACATCCCCCAGCTCGTTAGATGTATCACATATACCAAACTTTGAGAGCCATATATCCAAGTTGCTCAACCAGGGCTTTTGCACGGCAAAGAGTCATCCCAACCTGTACAAGGTGCTACTTGAGTTTGTCAGTCGACTGATCCGTGATGCCAAGCAGGGTGGACAACAGTATCATACCTTCTTCATCATCCGTCTTGGTGTACCACTCTTTGACTTTGACCAAGATGATAAGAAGCACAAGCTTGTGTTGACAAATGTCCTGACATTCCTCTGGGACAACATGCTGCTTACAGACAATCGGTTCCTGATCGAGTTCCAAAACCTTAGCGAGAAGAAGGGGCTCCTCCTCCACTACATCAACACATTCAACATCTACACAACTGAAGTATGTATCACATAATCCTCATACACAATCGGACATATATGTTAACATCTCCCTAACACAATCAATCAATCAATCAATCATTCATCATGGAACACAGATCATCCATGACTTTGACAAGTTTGAGTTGGTATTTGGACCATTTGAGATATTGCTCATAAGGACCAATTCAATGTTTCCAGAGTTGTTGTCCAACTTCTTCCATCCAGGTGAGTGACGTTCATTCGTTCCACGACAGTGTATTGCTCAAACTAACATGTTCACTCACTTCACTTCACTTATAGCTGTCGAGCATCTTCCACCAAGTGTTATTTACTTCAGATACAGAGTTATAATATTGATGATCAAGAAGAGGTACTTGCATTCAGAGTTCTTGTATGGACGCCTACTCTTTAGAATGATGGGCGAATACCCAAATATCTTCATGGCCGATCGTAACTCTTTGGACTATGGCTCGAGTGTCTGGATGGAGAAATGTATTGATAAGGCCGTCTATGATCGCAACTCGACAGTGGGATTCAATAGCATTTTGGATGCCTGTCAACACCAAGAGTTGCATCCATTCCTCTCCAGGTATCTCAAGGTGGAGAACATCCCTGGATTCATTGAGATGAAGGGTGATGTGTGTCTTCCTCACTTCATCACTATCTTCAATGGCAGCAAGACCAATCCCAACTTCGTTTACCTGCAGACCCAATGTTGCGAAAGATTGGACTTTGAAATGCGATTGCGCATTGCACTCAATTGCCCTATTTATCAGTTCGAGCCCGTCCCAATGACCAAGGTGATGACAACACTCAAAATGATCTATGAGATCTCCAAGGAAGAGAAGGCTCTGATGGACAAGGGCTACAAGCTTTCGGACAACACTCACATGTCCTACCATGACATGTGTGTAATGATGGTGGAGAAGTACGTCTCCATCAATCCGCCCACAAGCAAGACGATTGAGACCATCACCAAGAAGCATGTGGTTGGACTTCCCCTCATACTGCTGTACACCAAGTACCTGTCGCAACTCATAGCCAATGAATGTTCCATGCACAGCTCCTTTGTTCGATTTGCCCAACTTCCAGAGTGCCAGTCATGGTACAAGTACTTCACAACCTACACTGGCCAGGTCGCCTTGGTATGTAGGCTGTTGTCGACATTGGCCTCCAGTTTACACAAGTACTAACTCAAACATGATACACATTCGTTCAGTTCACAAGCACTCTGAAAGCGAGGTGCTGTGAGATCAGAGACTACTTGGACAAAAGTAAACACAAGAAGGAGGACTATGAGGCGATTCGCAGCATTCTCAAGGTGCTGGACAGCAAGGTTGCACAACCAAGTTTCGAAGAGATCACCACCAAGTTAAACAAAGAGGTCGAGGAGCTGATGAGATTGAACAAGGTGGTGGACTACCTCGTGTACAAGTTCTCCTTCTCCAATCTTCAATCACACCAGGACCGACCTCTCGATCAGATCGCAGAGATCCGTGCCAACATCTTGAAGACCCAAGGACTGGATGGCCACACATTGAGGAAGGACGACACCATTAATTTCTTCATCAAGTTCTTGATGGCAGAGAACAACCGATTGTTCAACATCATCTTTGACAACCATATTGGTGACAACAAGTCCATTGACGATATTGCCAGCAATGCCAAGAGCTTCATGGAGAAGTTGATCAATGAGGACAGTTCAATCCCCCTCAACAACGGCATCTTCAAAGATATCATCAACCAGACCAAGGACATCAACTTCAAGAATGAGTTGAAGGCAATGTAAGTCGCGTGAAGTGATTGGACTTAGTCCATCAATCAATCATACTAACTAACCATCCATCCTCTATACAGATTCTCATGTCTCCATCCAAACAAGCCATACCAGAACAAAGAGAAGTCACTCAATCTGTTCATCATGCAGGCCACCTCATTGTTTGGACTCATCTCAAACATTGAGTTCATGTTCACAGCGTTGGACAACAACCAGCATTATCTCAAAGTGACTGACTATGAGTCTGAGAAGCAGAGCATCAAGGCGCCGCTAGAGAAGGCGACCCGCTCTTCACTGACGATCAAGCAATCCAAGGAGGAGATGGAGAAGATCACCAAGAAGATTGGCGGCCTGTCACACACACATCTTTCATTCTTCAAGTATGTCCACCCGGATCTCATTCAGTTCCTGGCCTCAATCAAGGAGTTCAACAAGACCACCGAGATCATCACGGCCAACCTCATCTCGGACCGGGCCAACTCAGTGCTGGTCAACAATGTTATCTACTCGTACAACGTACTCAGACCATTCATCAAGGCGCACATCAACAATCAAACGGCCACTGTATCACCACTGCCCAGCATCGCCTCGTTGTGCGCCAGTATCAATCAGTCACTTCCATCTGACTACCAGGAGTTGGCAATCTCAATCAGCAAGATCCAGATGGTGGTGAAGCAGCTGGCCGAGGTCAAGTCACTCTACATGATTACTGGTGCCAACTCAGAGTCCATACTTCAGTTGGTCATACAGATGCTCAGTGGATCAGAGTTCATCTCCAGGAGCTCGCGCTACGAAGACGGAGCCATGGGCTGGACGGTCAAGTCCCACAATATGGAGCACCCTCAGGAGAAGGTCGACGACTTTGTTCAAGGCCTAAAGATCCGTGAGTCAGATCAGATGGTGACTGATGAGAAGGAGAAGAAGAAGCAGGCTCAGATCAACTGCTTCTACGATATTGTCCACAAGCTGCGCGATATACACAATCTACACTGCGAGCTGGACCGTGCCTACCATCCAGAGTACCATGTGGGCAAACTCACCACCAAGTTCTCAGAGACCGAGCGCGGTAGGCTTGAGGAGTTTCGCAAAGAGCTCGAGGGCAAGCTTAAAGAATGGAACGATTCGATTAGCACTCTCCCCTCTCGTCTATGGATGTTGAAAGCACACGGACTCTCGTCGCTCTACACAGAAATTGCCAGGCTGGTCAAAAGGACTCCCAACCGACCCGTCGACATTGTGGAGCTTGCCGAGTTGATATGGCCACCAATTAAGTACTGCTACCCTTTGTCCAATGTATTGCTATCAACAATTGTCGACCAGCTCAAGGCCAGGCCACACTTGCTCGTCATCAAAGACATCTGGCCGTTCCTCACAGAGCTAATGGCCGGGCTTCCAATTCAAGAGGTTCTCAACATCGGTGAGAGCGGAACCAAGATTGTACACCTGGACTCCAAGCACAACATGCACAACGCAATGCTCCAGCTGAACAAGGGACGCATGCCCCACCCCGCTCAGATCTTCCACTCGATCACCTTTGCCAACGACTTTGAATACTTTGCCAGAATCATGGAGAATATGAAGGGTCATCGATTCTTCCTGGTTGGTGTACCGCGAGCAAAGGACAACCTCATCAAATGGCTGTCGAATCACTACAACAATGACAAGGTAGCCATGCTCTACATCATGGCAATCGACTCCAGCACGAGCACCGACCTCCTGTCCTTCCTGCCTCGCTACAACGAGACATTCTCCAACGATTGGAGTCGGCTCATCAAACAGTGGACTGATCAAAAGTCACAGAGCTGCATCAAATCACTAAACTTGGTCAGTGGACCGAGCGGCACTGGCAAGACATTCTACATCAAGGCGCGCGGCAAAGCTGTCAATCACGTAATCAAAGTTCACATTCGTTCCAACTTTGATGCCAAGCTGTTGATCGAGAGGCTGCGTGGCCTGAACAAGGCACAAAAGATGGAGAGCGTCCTGGTGCACTTTTCCATCTCACCCAACTGTGACTTTGATAGCTTCAACCAGTTCATCTACCCACTGATCACCTGTGGCTACGTTTTTGGACAGCGTGTTGGTGAGATAGTGCACATCTCAAACAAGTTGCAGCTGCACATCTACATTGAAGTTGG
This sequence comes from Acytostelium subglobosum LB1, assembly GCF_000787575.1. NCBI lineage: Eukaryota > Evosea > Eumycetozoa > Acytosteliales > Acytosteliaceae > Acytostelium > Acytostelium subglobosum. The sequence goes on along the minus strand of NW_012236523.1, from coordinate 644,693 downwards.
TTCGCCGATTGCTGAACTGCCAGGCGCCGATGACCAAGACGATGGCATGCCCCTCTCATTGCCGACACCAATCACTGAGACATATCTCATGGACAACATACCACTGATTACCAAGCTGGCCCACCGATGCGATGACTATCTACAAACGGAATGGGTCATCACAGACACAGAGCGTCAATGTTTTTCATTCATGACCTACAATGGCGACGAACTACCATTGTTGTCTGATGGAGATGGAATCACTTTGTCTAAGTTCATTGGCTTTATCAAGTCTGTGATCGCCAAGTTCAATAATGTGGACCAAAACAACAACAATCATGACGCTCGCTATCAGCCACTCTACCTCGACGACAACCGTTATTTGCTACAACGCAACAACTTCATCAAGTTGTTGTCGGAGCGACTGGAGTTCCTTCGCCACTACCATATTCATTACGTTGATATCACATCCCAAACAAACAACCATGAGTTGGTGCCACCACTCAGAGTGTTTGAGCTGTTCATCCTGGAGTCAGTCAAGCTGTCCGACCCAATCCTGTCCTCAGTCAGTGACCTCTGGATGAACCCGACAATGCTCACATCGACATCAAGTTGGAACGACGCCGTTGACAATCGAGTGAGACAGTTAGTGTTAATAGACTATGTCGACTTCTCATTGACTCCACTTCTCAAGGATATTGAGGCACTCAAGACTCTTCCCAAGGCTCTCAAGAACCCTGAGGACTTCCAGGGCATGATTGCCAACTTCTTTGGCATTCGCAGTCGTAATCACATCGTCAGTGACCTCTGCCACCAGTTCCAATATGTGTTGACGCCCGAGTTCGCACTCAGACTGATGACGCTGCACAACAAAGTCAAGAATCAGCGATCGCTCGTACTCACTGGAGACACTGGCGTTGGCAAGACTTTCATCCTTCTCTTCTACTCACTGATGATCAATGCGGCCAACAACGATCTGCCAAGCATTCTCTACCTCCTGAAGGAGGAGGTCAATGATATCATCAAAAGGAATCCAGCCTTTGTCCTCAAGGGTATCAATGGAATGAATGGCCAGCCTGTTCGACATCTTCCAAGCACCTTACCAAGCGACCTCATCTCTGCACTCACCCAGCTCTACGAATATGAGCAGGTAGCTCCACCACCAGCTGCAGCACCTGAAGCCAAGACAACAGCGGCAGCCACAGCCACACCGGTTGTACAGCCAAAGGCGGATCCACTATCACCCAAGACCAACGAGCTGTTCAAGGCCATGCTCTTCAAGAGGTTCCAAGACTTGATATATGGCATCTTGAAGACGTGTCATCTGATCGATGTCTCTAGTGACGATATGCTGAAAGGGATCTACAACAGAGAGCCAAAGATCAATAGTAAGGACACACTGATCGATGCGGTCCAGAGGATTAGCTCAGTCAAGTTCAAGAACCTTTTCCATCGCATCGTCATGCATGAGAAGTACACCGCCAAGGAGTTCAAGATGATCGTGAACAAGTTCATTACCATGGCCAACGAGCTCAGCAAGCTGGAGGGCGGCTTCAAAATGGTTGTGTTCATCGACGAGTTTAACACATGTCCCAGTGACACACTGGCCCTGATCAATGAGATATTCATTGACGGCACACTGGATGGCGATACAGCCATCCCCAACAACATCTTCTGGGTTGGCGCCATGAACCCTGTCCAGAGAGATAAGTCGCCACACGAGATCGACTACTCTGGCTCCAGCCAGACAAACAATCTGTCGTTCGTTGTGAGACAAACACCACCCTCAATGGAGCAACTCAAGCTCAACTATGGCAGGTTCGAGCCACATCAGGAGGAACCATTCCTCAACCAATTCTTCAGGCAGCGCGACGATATATGTCCCAAGGAAGTTGGCTACTCTGCCCTCAAGGAGTTCATTATCAAGGGACAGAACGCGCTGAGGGAGGTCCACCAGTCCAAGACCCACGTGTCCATTCGTGACATCATGCGCGCGATCGACCTCTACCAGTTCTTCTACAAGAAGAAGGTTGGCAAGAGCATCCTGGCATGCACGTTCAATGACATCGATACGAACAAGACTCAGCACCACTTGCTGGCGATCATCACCTCGATTGCACTCACCTACTACATCAGGTGTGCCCCAGGCGAGCCCAGAGAGAAGATGTTGGCACAACTGAACAAACAGTACCAACAAGATGCATATGCAGACTTGAGGACGCAGTACAGGACCTTCAAAGACCTATTCGATAACATCGTCAACAGCTTCTGCAGGTTCGACACGATGGATGTGCCCAAGGGCATCGCTCCCACCGAGTCACTGAAGCTCAATATCTTCTGCATCACAGTCGCCATTAACTGCAAGATGCCCATGTTCATTGTTGGCCCTCCAGGCTGCTCCAAGACACTCAGCTTTGGCATTGTCATCAACAACATGAACCAGGACAAGCAGGAGCCCATCTCAAAGTCCAGGGACGGCATTCCCAGATCAAAGACACCTTGGCAAATCATGCCCAATGTGGACCCTTTCAGATATCAAGGCACACAACACACCACTGACAGTGAGATCAAGTCTTTGTTTGATCGCACACTCAATCGACAACAGAGCCACAAGGTGACCAAGAGCAAGAACAAGTGCGTGGCCTTCATTGACGAGGCCAGTCTGTTTGTCAACAACCAGATGTCTCCCATGAAGGTGATGCACGACTACCTCGATAAGCTGTCCAAGAAGATGGACAACAACCACGTGGACATCTCTGTGGTCGTACTCTCCAATACGATTCTGGACGCCGCCAAGACCAACAGAATGTTGATGCTCGTTCACCCTCCAACCATCTCAAAGGAGGACGAGAAGACACTAGCCATTGGATGTCTGAGCAGACTGAACAGAACGCCAGAGTTCAGGATCCCAATCTGTGAGGCTCTGTGCCGAGCGTACAATAAGGTCAACAACTACTCCACCAGCATAAAGGACAAGTTGTATCAACAGCGTGACTTTGTTTACTTCCTCAGACATTTGGATCGAGGCATGTCAGCCAGCTTCCATCTTACCCCAGCTATTCTGCTTGACTCACTCGAGAGGAACTATGGAGGCATCCCTCCAGCAAAGTTCACCGAGCTCGCATCTGTGTTCATCAATTATCTCAGCACCATCAAGGGCCTCACAAAGTTCAGCGTTGACAATCAGATAGCCATCAGAGAGGTCTTGAACCAGGACAACACAATCAAGCGCATCAAGGAGTCGCTTCTTGAGAAGCTCAATCCACATGAGGACCCCAACGTCTTCCCATTCAGGTACATACTGCTCGTCGACCCCACCGAGAATGAGTCCTCTCTGATGATCCTCAAGGAGTTGAACATCAAGCACACGGTGATCAGGGTCGGAGGCTTCGACCTGGACACCTTGACAGAGGCACTGGTCAACGTCGTGGCACAGATCAAGAACATGATGAGGTCAGGCGGCACGGTGGTGTTGGTCAACACGGGTATGATTGATGCATGCTTCTACGATGTGTTTAATCGATACTTCACTTCGTTGCAATCCCCAGAGGATGGGAAGATCAACTTCATGGCCAACGTCTCGTTTGGCATTCACTCAATCTATTGTAATGTGCATCCAGAGTTCAAGATCATCGTCCATCTGCCTCTCTCCAAGATCAGCCAGACGCAGCTTCCATGGCTCAATCGATTCGAGAAGTACTATCTGTCCATTGACAACCTGATCAACTACAAGATGGACACCGAGCCCAACCTTAAGCAATATCGAGAGACACTCAATCACTTGACACGGTCCGCTCAGATCTTTGCCGACACATTCCACAAGGAGGCGAGCAACGAGTCACTCTTGGCAGGTTTCTCGTCCAAAGAGACCATCTCATCACTGGTGTACTCCACGATCAAAGAGGGCGGAGCATCAATCATACCTCAGAGGATATCGCTGGACAGGTTGGAAGCAACAAACAGGCCAACCGACTACTGTGTGCTCAACTGGAAGTTGCTCCAGATCGCACGACCAGAGAGTGTCTTCAGGTGCAAGAGTCTCCCTCGATCCTACATTGAAGAGTACCTCCTGCGCCAAGAGCACTTCAACCTGATGCGCTTCCTCAAGCACCTCTACAGCATGAAGTACGTTCTCAGGCAGACAGTGACTAACAAGTGGGTGTTCTTCACAAGAACATCAATGGCTCTGCATCGCATGCATGGAACCAATGACAAGTTCAATAAGTTCATCATGAGAGAGATGTTGGACGACAACAATAACAATGACAACTCGATGGCTGTCCTCCAGCTGGGCTCGTTCAAATCCACCGCAGAGTGCGAAAAAGATGTCAAGGAGTTCAAGGACTCACCTCAATCTCAAGTGTGTCTTGTCATCGCGGACATGTCCACAGTGAGTCAACATCAGATCAACTACATCATTGAACAGTTTGGCACGTTGGACACATCAAAGATGTTCATCATCATCTGCCACTACCCGCCCGAGTTCTCTCTGTCCAACCAGACCAAGCTCAACTCGATCTTCCTCAATGGCATGGAGTTCATGTACGTGGACTCGCTCGGCGTCAAGGTGGATGCCAACCAGCAGCACTCCACAAAGCTCGACACAGATATTAGACAATGGATCGCCAATGCCTATGGTATCTCAGCTTCACTCGACCCCCTCTCCATCACAGACTCGCTCAAAGAGGTGTTCATCTTGCACCTGGGCAATGTGGCCGCCACCGCCAAGATGGAAGCCTCCAATGGCGAACTCACCCCTGCATCATTGATAGCAATATTCAACAACCATCCCATGTGGTACAAGGAGACTGTGGGCAAGTTCACAGAGAAGTGGAAGCAGAGGGACCTTTTCAAATACATCGTCACCAACATTGCAGACCTCATACTCTCGGGCAAGCTTGTGTACTCCTTCCTCGACTCTATCAACAACGCCATGACCTCCTACTTCTACCCAGTTGTGGCCAAGATTGTCCAAATGCTCTCCAACTATGGAGCACTTGAACAGATTGCCAAGATCAGGACTTCCCCAGAGGAGGGCCCTGAAGATTTGAATGAAAGGCTCGTTGGCAACTACATCATGAGTGTCAAGATACCCAAGTTGTCGCTGGGCATTGAGCGATTCGAGCCAGTAACAATCCAGCCTCGTCCAGACATTGGCGTCAGCAAGATGCCACTCTACGACTCGATATCAGAGACTATCTGTATCCTCTTTGAAAAGACGCGCGCCAAACATCCAAAAGATGTCCGCGATAGGTTCAGGGAAGCCTTGATGACCCACCCCATCCATCGTGTGGTCGATCACATCAACTCCAACCCAGACCTGTTCATCAGCTACAGACATGACTTCATCCTTCGCACACTCAAGGCCAGCGGTGTCGACAAGGACAACACTCACTGGATGTACTTGGTAATCCAAAAGGTCTTCCATCAACAGATTGAGAATATACGTGATCTACACATCTGCCAGCACTACCACATCAACACCATCAACTTCCTCAAGAACATGGTGCGTCCCCTTGTCCGACTGAAGGACATCACATCTGAGCTGAGGAAATGCCTCAACGATGAGATGTTCAACGACAAGGAGCTTTGGGATGCCAGACAGAAGATTGCCAAATTCTCGATCACCATCCTGTACGATCACATTACCAGGGTTGATAGCTCTCAAGCCACTAAGCTACTGGACATCACGACCAACTGGTGCACTGTGATACGAGACATCCTTAATCGTGTGCCCATCGATCATATCATACCCAAGCAGCCCAATGATGTCTTGTCGATGCTCTTCTACATCTACGCCATGTACAACATCTGTGTACACATCATTTCCACAGAGGACAACAAACAAACAATGGAGAAGATGCTGGGCTGTGTCTATCATGCAGTAGGAGCTGCAACCTTTGATATCACGACCGTCGTTGCCACATATGCTACCAAGCTCAATGATCTCAATGATGCTTTGGCACAAGCGAAGCTGCCACTCATCAGCGCCCACTGCTTCATGGACATCATCGTACCATTTGTGCACAAGTCCAAAGATAACCTCGCCAACCTCTTCAGGATGTGCAATCGAGACCCGTTACTCTCCTTCCCATTCATGGATCATATCCCCTTTGGTTGGTACGCCAACGTATTCAAGCAATGCTTCGACAGGAACCCGTCGTTTGATGATGCCATCTCGTACTTCAAACTGGTGTCCATCACCTCAATGACCAATCCATGCATTGATCACTTGACTGTCACACCAGATCTTCTTCAACTACTATCGGTTGATGCGCTCCGCGATCGCAATCCTCGGTTGGTCGATGTGTTCTATCACGTACAACTGGAGGTATTGAGAAGGTCGGACAAGTCCAACATGCACAGTCTCACCCTTGAGTACAAGCGGTTGAATGAGGAGGTGTTGAAGGGGGAAGCGACCATCATCTCCATGATCCTCCATGCCACCCACGCCACATATTTGATTGACAAGCTGGTCGACCAGATCAACTCTGACAACAATGTTGTGGCCACACGAACCTTCCTCACCAATAATGATACGTTCTCACAAGTCTTCAAGAACCACATCTTCAAGTTGGACACCGCTTCGACACCGTCCATGCAACTCAATGCGCGCAAGAACCATGTCTACTTGCTCACAAGGATCGCATCACCGATCACTCTGTCCAGCCTACTCAGGTTCAGGGAGCTGCTTGACTTACTTGGACTAGTGCATCTCCACATCCCACTGCTCAGCCCCAGTCTATTCCCCTTCATGATCCATCCAACTTCTGAGGACGGTAAACTCTTCAAGATACTCAAGGACGCCATTTTTTCAGAGTCATTGGGCGAAGTGACTGGACTCACAAACAAGCACAATGATGCCAAGACCAAAGGTTTTCTTCGTATGTCCCTATTCTTGATCACCTACCAGCTGTATCAACAAGGGACCAAGACCGACACTGTCCACAAAGTGATCAAAGACCAGACGATATCAAACAATCTCGGCCTCCAACCATACCTGACGCTGTTCCTCCGCCTGATCAATCTTCCCAACAATCACACGCCCACTCTACTCTTTGACAAGATATTGATCAACAACCCAAACAAGTCTGTTGCTGACACCATCCTAGCACAACTACTTGTCAACACAGTGGCAGTCTCCATTGGCTCGTCCTCTACCTCCTATATCCATCATCTCACAAACAAGACAATCATCGAAAAGAAGGGCATGAACAATTTGTTCTCGGCTGGTACCGATCGTCTAGTAGGTGCGATCCCACAGCAAGTCAAAGCCAATGACGCACAGACTTCCACCACTGCCAACATGGAGAATGTTTTCGATAGGAGGGTCGTCTCCTTCACCGTATGGTCCGCATTTACATGGACAGCTGCCACCGCCACGGCATTTCCCAACGACCAAGAGAAGTTTACCCTCTCGAAGCCACAGCCCAGGATCTTTGACATTGACATCACAAGCAAGTCGTTGAATGACTATCAGGACTACGTATTGCAGCGCGCATCAGACTGCTTTTCCATACTCCTCAATCACAACCAGATACAACGCGACGTCTCTAAAGCAGCTCACATGATCAATGAGATATTGATTTCTGTCTGGAGTGATGGCTACTCCAACAACAAGGCACTCAATCTATCGACCATGACACAAGCGGACCTCAACACGTATGAGCCATATCTGCTGTCGCTATGTCACAATGTGCGACAGGCCTACCCCTCCATCAGGAACACGCGCATGGAGCACTCAATCCAGAGCTCAAGTCGCTTCAAGAACATCATTGACGTTAGATTGCAATCTGAGGAACACTTTAGCAGTGTCTTCTTCGATCACTCAATCATTCGCCACATTGTCTCGGACAGCGCCAGTAACACACTGCTCAAGTTCTTCAATGTGCACATTCCAAAGATATGCATATCTTTCCACTTTGTCAACTTGATCACCTTCCTCCAGATCTTCTACAAGTCCTTTGAGGGCCATCTGCCAGCCGAGTACCACAACAGAACAATCGGCTCCGTCTTTGAGTTGCTTGACAGCCCCGATCAGTTCGAGGCGAGATCGGTTGTCAGTCGAGCATGGGAGAATGCCGTCACCGCGTACGAACAGATACCCAAGGAGTTCAAGGAACGTGTACTCGGCTGTCCTCAAAAGATTGACAAAGATACATCACTGTCCTTGTTGCTCTTTACCAAACAGGGCAAAGCCAACGGTGTGTTCGTGTCACTAATTGAGACGTGGCTCAACGATGTCCAGATGGTGACAATCAAACACAGAGATGACGCGCCCAGCGTTCAGAAAAGGCCAATGTTCAAGTCGATCGTGAGTGGTGGAGACCTCACAGACGACATTGGCAACATCACCTTTGAGATCGGAGACAATGGAATGTTTGTTGGATCAAACTGCGATGTCCCTCACTTCCAAAAGTTCCTTATTGATGCCATGTCCCAGTACCAAACATCAAAGAAGATCGACTTCAAGCCAAACCTCACGGTGATCGAGAACAAACTGATCCTTCAGTATGTCTCCGGCAAGCTACGACCAAGCCCCAAAATCAAACAGTTTGCCAGGTTCAAACAGCCATTCCCCTTCCTCATCCCMCCTCCGCCAGCCACTCCACAAGACCCAGCAGCAGCGGCTGCCATCGAGCAGACGATACCCCAGTCGATCAAAGCATTGATATTGTCCCAAGAGTGCCTCGATGCCCAGGTGTTCAACACATCACTGGCAACCCATGTTGAGTTCACCAACGTTTGTTCAGAGCTACACGCAGAGGCACTAGACTCCATTTGTTGGCACTTCTCATCTCTGATCTTCAGAATCCATCACAGCAACATCGAGTTGGATGTCAAGAACAACATGTTGGGACAAGTGTCCAACCTCGTTGGACTGCCTTGTAGCATGCTGCCTCCAGGTGTGGCCACCCTACTCGAGAATATACCCGCCACAAGCTTGAGGAGCACGACCATGTTGTTCATCGAGGTGTACCTCTCATACGGACATATATATCCAAACATCATCAATGAGCCCCAGATCCCAGATCAGTTGGTTATCAATCACTTCAAGAGGCTTGGCATTACACTCCAGAAGGAGTTCACCGACCCTGAACACATCAAAGCCCTGTCCACCTACCTCAAAGAGATAATCAAAGTTCTTTCGTCCCAGGCCAGCCTCGATCTGATTCGCACGGCCAGGATTGACGATAAACTTATCACTCATCTCGAGGATGTATTGAAGGGCCTGCCTCCTTCGCCTTCATCATCCTACAAAGACTTCAAGTCAATGTCCAATGTCCCTAGAGCCACAATGCCATCGATCATCATTCCTCTGACCTACTTCCCAATGTTCATGAGAACCATCCACGGTGTCTTGTCCAACCTGACGATCAAGAGCTATACCACATCAACAGAGAAATGGAAAGAATATGACAGTATCAACAATGATGAGGATGACAAACCACTGCCTGCCGATGAGGAGGAGGCGGGGGAGGAGAACCATGACTACCCAGATGAGACAGGTGATGCCAAACAGGATCAAGATGGTGATGACGATACTGTCCACGAGGATAATGGTGATGATGAAGAGCCATTGGATGAGGTCAATGAGAAATTGGTCAAGACTTTCAAACCGTTGGATAAGTGCCCGTACTTCCACTGCCTTGTAGAGTGGCTTCGATTCATACCACAATCAGATGACATCGCCAATGGAAGTACCACCCTTTCATGCAACGTATTCAGATGTTTGATTGAGAGCTCCAAGAAGAACAAACTTCATTCTGTTAGTGTTGTGGATTTCTTCAAAGCAACACAACCGCCAAACCTACAAGAGCAACACTATGTCTCACCTGGTAGCCATTTGGTCCACATGCTCAGCACATTGCCATATGAAGCTGCGCCCTGCGGACTTGTCAACGGACTACTCGAGAACATATGTCTAAAGTGCAAGAAATCATCGCCAAACCCAACACCTGATTGCTTCTACTTTTTCCAGGATGCCGCATCACTATCCATGTCTGATAGTCTCATCGATGTACTTGGGAAATTGATAGTCAGTGACAAAAAGGAGACAAAGAGAAGCAGGTAAGTACACATCCAAACAATTACTATTGCCCATCACTCCGAATAATGTTAACATACTCCTCCTATTTGGTTACATGCTCCAGGTGTGCTTGTGGAAATATTCAGCCCCCATCCACTATCTTGACGGCAGTGCCACAGTACATTCTCATTGATATTGCCAGGGACATAGGCAATGATGAAAAGAAGTGTTACAACAAGCTAGTGGTTGACAATCGACAATTGGAGCTCACTCACTACTTTGGTCAGAATGTGCAGCAACCCATTGCCAAAACATACTATTCATTACACTCTGTGTTGGTAAGTTGCTGAGGAAGTCAAATCACCTCTTTCACTCACTCATCCAATTTCTTAATCCAAACAGTGCCACGAGGACACAATTGGATCCACAGATACTCAGGGAACATACTCAATACACATCAAACAACAACAAGAGGATGACATATTCTTAAGATGTACCTCATCTGAGATATCCAAACTCAACAAGGTGGATGTAAAAGATATCATAGAGACGAATGGCATCCTCTTTATACTTGTCAAGGATGATCACATCCAAGATCCAAATGCTCCTGACATTTCGGATACAACCCAAACGCCACCATCTCCACCTCCAGTGGTACCGACGACACCCGACCTTTCGAACCAACCAGACAGTGGCCCACAGACCACTACCACGCAAACACAACAATCCACGACAACAACAACGACAACTACATCAAACACGACAACAACTCACACCATTATCATGCCCAATGTGGTCATTGGAGACAGTACCAATGATTCATTCTTTCAATGGATATTGGAGTCTCCGAATGAGATCCCTAAGGAATCCAGAGAGAAGCTCATCGAGTCGCTCCGAGATCAGTGTATTGACACCTTCTCCATTGCCCTATCACTTCCTGACTCCACTTTGGATGAGATATTGAAGAAATCTCAGAAGAAGCATTCAATTGGCTCCAGAAAAGACTTGATCGCCAAACTGAAGCTTCTCAATCAAGACCCACCCAAATTCATTGTGGACATTAGAAACATTAGGGCCAGATCTGACCTCACATTGGATCAATGGATAAGATCAATTGGCCTCAATCCAATCACTCCAGATGTGCTTATCAATTTATTCTTGGATGAAGATATCAAGACCATTGTATCACTCAGGAGGTTCAAAGACAAAGAACTAGAAGAACTAGGTATTCACCCAACGATCGTTGCTTTCCTCAAGAGTATGTTAACTGAATAAACATCCGGTTGTATTCCAGTTTCTCATATAATCACTTCTAGAAGTTGTTGTTGAAGTATTGTACATGATTTGTTTATTCAGTTATGATCTCTACATCCTTCATTATTAAATGGTAGTATACATTTGGCATGAACTCGAGCTCATCTTTGCATTCTTTGAGCGTAGAGAAGCTAAGCACATCATGAGCATGAAGTTGTCCAATGAGATCTTCAACAATGTTCGATGGCAGACCAACCATTCTGATCCAGTTGTACAGGCTATTGTCATTACTACGATATTCCCTCTCGATCAGGTAATTGATACACATGCTCTTGTGATTGTCTAGTATGATTTGAGGTGGCGCCATCAGTGCCTGCTTGAACGCCTTGATCATGATATCACCTGCATTGTTTAACGTCCGTTGCAGATCTTGATACGCACAATCGTCCAATGCCAAGGCGATTGCGAACGTGTTGATATACAACTGTTTCAGAGCATTTGTCAACAAAGTTTTTGAATGTTCATCACGCAGGTCTATGATCGATTGTATCCAGTGGATCAAAGAGTCATTCGTAGGAATGTACTTTGCCAAGATTGGTTGTAGGACAACGCAATCTTTGAGCTTGGCATACAGGGTAGCCAAGCTCTCCTTCGACTGGAGGTTGACGTAGGCGGTCAAACACTCGTCTACAATGGACTTGGCAGTATGGTCCAAGGTGTCTGAGTTGAATAGTCCAATGAAATACGAGGGTGAGACCTCCATCAGCTTGAAGAACAGTCCTCCACAATCATATTGTGAGTACCTATATTGCTTCTTGATCAATGTGAACAATATCCTTGCCCTGTCCATTATTACATTGGTGGGTAGTCCCTCAACTATGAGTGAGTTGGTGACATGTTAGTGAGTTGTGTGAATGAGTTAATGTACATTGAGTGTTGATGCTCACGTGATGTAAAGCTGAATAGCTCCTTGAAGATATCTGTTGGTCTGGTATGAATGAGTAGTCCTTCAAATGCCTCCAGGGTAGGCTGGTACTCCTTTTCATTATATTGGGCCCACTTTAAAGAAAGGAAGGGAGTAGATTAGAATACGCTTGGATTGGGTAGTAAGATTACTTAACATACTGTTGGATATGGGTTAATGTGATCTCTGACAAAGTTGATCAACAGTCTCTTATGACTGGTCATCTTTCCGAGCATCTCGATAAATAGTTGGTTGTTCCACAACTTCCTCTCCGTCCAGTACGCAAGGAAGTCACGGTGAAAGGTCCGTACCTCCTCGCAGCACTCTTGATCAACATTGAATGTTTGAGCACAATCAAGCATTGGCACGGCCAACTTGATGATGAAAGATAGTGTCTTTTGACTTGGTCCTTCTGTCCTACCCTTGTCCTTGGTCATATATTCATGCATAAACGAGGACAACACTTTATCCAGTTCGTCACAAACCACAACATTCCTCCATCCAGTGAATAAGCCTGATGATCCATCCAGCACCTTTTCAAAGTGCATCTCAAAGTTTGGTACATTCTTAACTGGATCAAGAGTGCTGATTGATTGATTGATTGAGTGGAGTGGTGTTAGTACTTGTACTTTCTCTCTCACTCATTCATCATCATACATACTTATACAATTGCATAAAGATATAGAGTGACACTAATGGATCCCTTGTTGGACGTCCATGTGCTCCAGGTTGTGCTTGAACATAGGACAAGTGATCCAGGTAGTCAAGGTACAATTTGATGTTCAAGTCTTTCTTGAGGACCTTTTTGTATTTGCGGAGTAGGGCTTCACCGCTCTTAGATGTAAGTCCGAGACAAAAGTCGTGAACGAACTGGAAGTGTGGGCTGTGCGAGGTGCCGCTCTTATTTCTATCTGTGTAGGCATGGTGTAGCAATTGAAAAGACACCTGGTAGAACTCCACCGCCTTTTTGAGCTCTTCATCAACATTGCTATCATGATCTCGTTTGGGTCTCCTCGTCAACAACACTTTGTTGACAAAGTCATCGAACTCGACTTCATCCATCTTAGTCACATTGAATGACACCTTGGCGTAGCTCTCAAACTTCTTTGCATCATCTGCATACATACGATCTCTTTCCTCTTGTCTAGTGTACATAACATTTGGTGGACTATTTTGAATGATCATAATGATATCCCCATCGATCCTATTCAATGTATGTATGTGAGTCACATTGGTCAGTTCTCTATCTTCATTCATTCATTCATTCCATCATTCAATATTACTTACTGACATAAACTTATTGATTCATGGTTGATATCTACTGTGAACATGGTCTCGGTGCTTTGATTGGTGTGGCGCTTCTCGACGATGAAGCTGATCGACTTATCTTTGAACTCGACCATTGAGTTGTAGTTGTCTTTTACTCTCTCGGATTCGCTTATTGCACGAGTGTGAATTGTTGCGATGGCGGCACGTGTAAACAGTGATTCCTGTCCATATTCGTAACTATCTGGGTTATCATTATTGTTATTATTATTATTGTTGTTGTTGTTGTTGTTGTTGTTGTTGTTATTGTTGTTGTTGTTGTTATTGTACATTGTTTGATTGATTGTTTGTTGTTTTGTTTACATTATATTATTGATTATCTATATAATGTTGTTTGTGCAAACCAAGTGACGTTTGATCACCAACATTGTTTGAGTTTAAGTGTTGAGTTGAGTTGGGTTGGTGCAAGCAAGCATTATTATGTTTGTTGTGTGATTCTGACCAAAAGGTCACGTGATTGTTTCGAATGAACACAACTTCAACTTTCAATTTTGTTACCCTTCTTTAAATCAATCACAAATTGAAAGGTGGGCTGCACCTTATTAAATATCTGAATAATGTATGTATCTGTAATGTAATACTTTTATATTTAAATATTAATATTTTTATTTAATTATTTGTTTATTCAATACAAATACAAGATTAGAAGTAGTTGTTCATAAACGACCAATAGGTTCACTAATTTAAATTTTAAACAAGTCTCGACACTAACCTCCTTTTTTTTTGTGTTCTTCTATCCGTTGGGGTCTATGATCAATCAAAAAAACACACTTCAACAAATACAAGTACAAACATACAGATAGATAGATAGATATAGAATAATAAGATAAAATGTCTGATAAGAAAGTAGGAAAAACAAAGGTTATTCTCGATGAATACGTTGGCAAGACAAGAATACCAAAGACAACAGTGAAGCAAGTGTATAGACTAACGGATAAGGAGTTGGAGCTGTTAAAGTCGACGAAAAAGACAAACCAGAGATTCGGTGGTGCCATGACCCTGTACTCAAGGGAGCGTGTCTTGACATTGTGCTGCAAGAAGTATGGCTGCACAAGAAAGAATATCGCAGAGGTGTTGGCACAGGACAATCCACCCATCGTCAACAAGTTGGTGGAGCGCAAGAAGCCTGAGCCTAGAAAGAAGAAGGAGGTTGCACCTGCTGCTGCGCCTGCAGTAGCACCCACAACCACCATCGTAAGCACAGTGGTCACTACAACAACTACAACAATGACAAAGTAGAATGTCAATCAATACTAGTCTACAACAACAACCTCAAGAAATCTTAATATAATATATATTATTGTGTATATTTTAATCCTCTATCTCTACGCACGCATCGCCATTCATTCATTCATTCACCTATGAGAGTCTCATGCACTTTTGATGTATTAGTATGTTACAATGTTGTTGTAAAAGAAAACTATCTTTCGAAACATAACTATCTCTGAGATAGAGATAACATAGAGTGTGGAGTGATAGTGCAATGAATGATACTGGATGTCATCATTGTGGTGATTTCGTGGTCGTGGTCGTGGTTATGAGTTTCGCGTTTGGGGGTGTTGTGTTGTTGTCAAAGGTCGGTCCAACCTTGAACACACCACACTATACCTAAACACAACACTAACTCACGCAGCACTCATGCTTCAAGTAATTTAAAGTAGAAGGAGCATTAGTGTTGGTGTGGACAATACTTGTATCTCAAATTAAACTATCTATCTGTCTATCTATCTATCTCTTTAAAGTAGATACTATTACATATATATATATAACATTACATATACTCTACAAATTGTAACATTGTTGTCATTCATTCAATGACAATCGACCAACCAGAGAAGGATCCAAGTGATCTTGTAAATACACCAATAATAACAACAGCATCTACAACTACATATAATAATAATAGTAATGAGGAGGAGCATAGTATTGATGATGGACATGTGGATAGAGCAATATTGAGTTCAAATATATTGAATGATGACGATGATCCAGATGACGACAATGAATCATTGTTGGATGTGAGAAAACAGAGAAATAAGAATAAGAAGAGTAATAATAATAGTAATATAAGGTTCAATGACAATCCTTATAAGAATAAGAGTATTGGTATAGATCCATCATTGTTATACGAAGATATCAATGCCAATGCCAATGAACAACAACATACACCACACAGCACATTGTATGAGGAACATAGTATGTTGGATGACGTCCACAGCAACGACGATCATCACCAACATCATCATAGTATCGAAGAGGTCAGCATCAATGAATATAGCGAACATGACAACGACGATGATGACCTGATCGAGCAATCCCCATCATGTTTCAAGAGCACAACATGGATACATCTAAAATACCTCCTAGACATCAAGAACAACAAGAAGTTCTATCTCGCCGCACAGATCATCACAAGGATTGGATTCCTGGCCAAGTGTATGTCAGTCAATGCCACTCACTCATTCATTCAATCTATCAATCATTCTAACATCCACGCACAGCCTTGATGTATATCACTCTGGGATGTTTGTCAATCGCGGCGGCGGTCGACAAGCATAGACAACCATGGGGACCGGCGGGAGCGTTTGCGGAGCTGGAGGAGATGTTCTCTGGCGGTGTTATATTCTTGCTCATCATTGGTCTATGGTGCTATGGATCGTACGGTATATTCTTTGTCGTCTTTGACATTGATCAACTGGGGCGCAAGACTGCTGGTGCCATCCTCAAGCGATTCGGTAGGATCTTCTCATCAGGTTTCTACTTTGTTCTTGGCATTGACGCGGCACAAGTACTGGCGCACACCAGGGATGGCGAGACACACTCTGGTACCGAGCAAGTATGTGTCGTTGATTGATTGATTGATCGGAATGACTGACATCACCATCTCTTAGATCTTAACATGGTTGTACAAGAGCATACCTGGACAGATCATGGTATGCGTGATTGCGCTGGTCTTCTTTGTCGTGGCGATCGTCTACTTTGTGTACATTATCAAGCCTGACAAGTTCAAGAAGGAGTTGTCGACAGAGCGAATGACAAAGAACCTGTATTACTCAGCGTTGGCCTTTGCGAGAATCGGTGCCATTGGTCGCTCGATGTTCTTTGCCGCCTTTGGATCATGTCTGATCGAAGCCATTGTAAAACTGCATCATGGCGAGCAGGGTGACACCACTTTACTCGGCTTCCAAGGAGTGTTCCGTGCGATTGCCAAGTTCAACTCGACGCTGCTCTTTATCATCGCGTCGCTCATCGTGGTCTATGCGTTCTGGTGTCTGTGGCTGGTGTTCTTCCGACGTCTGCCTGGTCATGCCGATGCCAAAGTAGCCCGCGAACTACTAGGCAGTAAGCTAGATCCCAATCTCCGCTTCAACGGTATTCTCTTTAGCATACCAAGGCGTGTCAATGACATTGAATTCAACTAAAGTCCTGTCACTCTCTCGACTCGAGTCATTCATTCATTCGTTCAATGTCGTCATTCCCGCATCGATGCCATTCACACAGGATGCGCAAAACTGGTATCTTGATCTAACCATCTTAGGAGGGGTCGTTTGCTGATTGTTGAGTCATCAAGTGGTCCAAAGAAAGGACTTCTCCCCCACCTATCTTCAAGGTTTTGAAACTTGGTTTGGTTTGCCCACCTCACTTTGGATATCCAAGTTTAGGGGATTCACGTGAGAGTAGGAGTAAGGTTTGCATGCTTCTCAGTCAGTCAGTCGCTCTATGTATTTGAAGAACATAGTTACTTGTATATATAAATATATTATTATAGAGATAGAGATTGGTGTTCATCATCATCATCATCATCATTGTGATACAGTCATCCATGCAAAACAATGATAGGTTAGGAATGCCAACTGGGGGAGAGCAACAAGTCCCTCAGTTCAAGCAACAGGCACTCAATCAACAACAACAGCAACAACTACAACATCCACTCAATCAACAACAACAAACTGATCAACATCAACCCCATCCACAACAACCACAAGAACAACTTCCAATGTATGAAGATCATCAACAGCAAGGTCAAAGGCTGATGCCAAAACAACAACAGTTCCAGGTTGGAGCTCATGAGTTTGGACTCCTACCAGTTGCCCAACAACTACAACAGCTAGGTCATGTGCCACATCCACAGCAGCAGCAACAACACCAAACCTTCATTCATCAACAACTTGAGATTGGAGCATTCGGCCAGCAACTTCAATCCAATCCAATTCAAGTTGATCAATATGGCTTGCCAATGCAGGAACAGCATCAACAACAAATCCCTTACTATCAACAACAGATGGCTCGTTCAATGCAGCCACAACAGCACAACCAATACATGGGACAACAACAACTTCAACAACAACAACACCATGTACCAGTGGTCCAGATGATTGAGCCAACAACTAGATATGAGTTCAGGCTTAATGCCTCAGTGACCATTGGAATCAATCCAATCACAGATGTCGCAATGGTCATCAACTTCTTGACAAAGACATTCACCATTGTCGTCGACAGAAATGTACAATACTACTCCGCAACCATCAACTTTAGCGACATTGATCGTATCTCGTAAGTTTATGATAGATTTGGAACCATTCCAATCACTCACACACGCCATCCATCACAATCAATCAATCAATCTTAGGTTCAAAGGACAGATGATAAATATGATCCAGAAAGAGAAGCCAGTTGTTAGTGATGAGACTAGCTTTGTCCGTCGCAAGGTGACGACGATACCACTGAGGGACTCGATCAGGAAGTATGCCAGATTGACAATTGGCATCTCTTGTGATGCCACGACACTAGAGGAGTTCAGGGTAGCAATGTACTCGGATCCACAACTTAGCAAGGTGTTTAGGAATGAGTCCGAGATCCTCCTAATGAGTGCCACTGTGGAGATTGGCCAGCTGTCAATATACGTGTTTGACGAGACCCTAAAGTTGACCAACGAGGTGTTCAGTAAGCAGCCATTCTACAAGCTAGTGCATGAGTTTGTCTTTTATAACAAGTACAACTATGGCGAGACGATGTCCAAGGATTCCATGAAGTCCTGGACCAACAAGCTTGTGGCGGCTCTCGCTACACCTGAGCTCTTCGCGCCTGCCCTCCTGTCCGAACGCTATCTCGAGCTTCTCTCCAACAACACACTCTATCCATCATTCGCAATCAATCTATTGATGCACATTGATAAGTATGTTGACATACCCATTCATTCAATCAATCCAACCAGATACTAACCTTGCCTGCGTCTACTACCCATCAGCTCACTTGGACGAGACTCACATATACCGAACTTTGAGCGACACTTTACCACCCCTCAGGTCACTTGGACATTGAATGAGGCCAGTCTACGCCTGCGTCAAGACACTGATAGCATATTGACAAAGTTCATTGATAGACTGTTGGTGTTCAAGACGGAGGACAAGTCGATGCTCAATATCATGGCCATCATGGGTCTCTCAATCATTGACATTGGTGTCGACGAGAAGTTCTTTGAGATCTTCAGGAGGACGCTCCTATTTGTCAAAGAGAATGGCAATATCCACTCAGCAAGCTTCATCACACGATTCCAAAACACAGCCAATCAGAAGGATTTCATTGCACAGTTTGTCAAGACCTTTAAGCTGCTTGAGAAGGTATGTCCTGGCGTCCAACTTACTCGCTCACTTACTGCAATCTTCCATACTGACCATCCCTTTACACACTAGACCATTGACGACCCTGAGTCGTACCCAGCTATGTTTAACCTGCTCGAGGAGTTGATCCGGCAAACAAAGGGCGTGCCAGGATATGACTTGCTTAATGGACTGTACAGTGATTGTAAGTTGATTTGCATGTATGGCTCATCCGTGAGTTGGTTGACTAACAAATTGAACATGATATTCAGGTGAACTTCTCGATCTTGATGTCGTCAAGTATCGATTCCATTTACTCGTTTGCCTGATGGAGAAGTCTTATAATACATTCCCACAGAATCAGAGTGGACGATTGTTCTGTCACCTTATGAGCTGCGATGCCACCTACTTCTTGGATCAATACAACAACAATATGACGAATAGAACTCGCGATGCACTTAGAACATGTTTGGACAACCACTTATCAGCGCAGCAGGATATCAAACAGGTCCTAATACTGTGCAAGCACAACGAGCTGCACTTCTTGATCAAGAAACACCTCAAAGTGGAGTCGATCTTCAAGTTCAAAGAGTACGCGTCAGTGTTCAATTCTACAATCCTACCCTTACTCAATGTGATATACAATGGCGAGCCACTCAATGACAACTTCCACACACTCCAACGTCTTTGTACCGACCAGCTCAACACCTTCCAGCGCTTCACCGTCTCTCTGAGCTGTCCCAAAGCCGTCTTCCCCAATATCACTGCCGACAAAGTATGTCCTCACTCATTCCACTCCACCCGGCCAAGCAATACCTGACTGACTAACTTACCATCATGACAGCTCGAGGCCAAACTAACAAACATTCAACTAGTGTCAAAGGAGGAGCAGTTGTATCGGTCAAAGAGCTCGCAAGCATACACAGCATACACCAACCCTAGCTATCACTTGTTGTGTGAGCTCATTGTGGACAAGTACCTGCACAACAATGACAAGCCAGAACATACATCCATTGCATCTATACCCATGGAGCTCAACTCACTACCACTGTTACTGCTGTTCACGAGATACTTAACATACATTGTCAACAACATGGATGGAAGGAATGAGCTCAAGATACACAAGAGCTACGGACGTCTAGCTCAGCTTCAATTCCAAGACAACTCTTGGGCTGACGAGTACTCAAAGTACCAAAAGGCACTCTCAGGTGTAAGTACACCATCGATGATTGATTGATTGATTGATGCTAACGCTCGAGCATGCACACACATAGTTCCAATCACTACTTCAGAGGAAGTGTGGAGAGATACAGGAGAGAATGTTTAAGATGGGATCGGATCAGATGAATGAGAAGTTGTTCAAGTCGACTCAAGTGGATTATGAGACTTACGCCGAGATATTGCTCACTCACTTTGATAACAAGGTGGCGTCATACATTGAGCTCAGCAAGCAGTCAGAGAAGGAAGCTCGCGAGCTCGAGAGATTGAAGCGCCTGGTGGACTTCCTCAACAAGGAGTTCTCCTTCCAACAGCTTATGAGTGGCACCAGCGCCAATGACACCTCCCTCAAGCAGATCCAATCGATCACACACAAGATATTGACGGGCATGGGCTCAAGCGATCACACGCTCAGGACAGAGGAGGCGCTCAAGTTCCTCGTGCACTTCCTGGACGTCGACCACAACTGTCTGTTCAACATCATCTTCCGATTCTACAAGAACAACAAGTCGATTGACAAGATCGTGCAGCAGACCAATCGATTCATGCAGAACCTGATCAAAGAGGACACGTCCATCCCGCTCAACGACATCTTCAAGGAGATCATCGACGCCAAGCACATTAACTTCAAGAAGGAGCTGCAGGCCATCTTCAGCTACTTCCACCCCAAAGAAGTCTACGTCGACAAGCAATCACTCAACGATTATATCGCGCAGGCTACAGCACTGTTTGGTATTCAATCAAACATCAGCTGTCTGTACACGGCGTTGAACAAGACCAAGGACTACGTAAAGGTGACCAACTACGATCAGGACAGGTTTGAGATCCAAAAGCTGCTCAACGAGCTGAACAACACAGACATGACGATCGAGGCCTCCAAAGAGACCTGTAACAAGATCACCAATCTGATTGGTGGTCTCACTCACAAGCAGCTACAATACTTCATCGTGGTCAATCCAGAGATGATTGAGTTCTTGGCCAACATACAGGGCTTCTCCAAGACCACCGAGGTCATTACCGCCAACCTCATCTCGGACGAGTTCAACTCGGACCTGATCAACAACACCATTCATTCATACAATGTCTTGCAGCCATTCATCCTGCGCTTCCAATCACTCAACGCCCCACCTGAAGTCCAGATCGCGCCATACGAGAGCATTGCAGAGCTGTGCAAAGAGATCATGGGACTGATCCCCGTGGATGAGGTCCAGCTCGACTTCTCCCTGAATCGTGTGTCGTTCACCAACAACAATATATCACACGTGAAGGGCATCTACCTCTCGGCGGGAGGCACGTACAACTCCGAGTCGATCCTGCCCACCGTGGCGCAGATCCTCAAGGGCTCAGAGTTCATCTCCAAGAGCTCCAAGTGCGATGATGGCTCTGTGGGTTGGGTGATCAAGTCCAACCTGGAGTTCTCCCAGGAGAGGATTGAGGACTTTATCCAGGGCCTCAAGATCAGCGCCAACACACAGATCAACGACGCAAAGAAGGAACAGGACAGACGGGCACTGATCGATTGCTTTGGCACTGTCGTCACTCTACTGCGTGAGATTCACTTCTTCCACTGCGAGCTGGATCGCGTCTATCATCCCGAGTACCACACTGGCATCCTAAAGACCACGTTCGCGCAGACCAACATCGAGTCACTCGAGATACTCAGTGCTCGTCTATCCACCCATCTCAATGAATGGAATGGCCTGATCAACAGCCTGCCGCCACGTCTCTGGTTGCTACGCGCACACGGCCTATCATCGTTCATCCAAGCCATCACATCACTGCTTCAGGCCAGTCGCGACAACAACCAGCCCATCAATCAGCAACAGCTCACCGATGTCCTTTTGCCATTCATCAAGTATTGTTATCCGAGATCGGAGATGTCGCCGGTGGACATTGATCGCGTGCTCACTGCCAACGCCAATCTCCTCGACATCAAGGACATCTGGCAATTCCTCAGGGATCTGATCGAGGTGATCGATCAAGATGTCGACGAGGACACACATCACGACTATGGCGCCAAACTGGTGCACCTCCAGTCCAAGCACAACCTTTTCAACGTGATGATGCAGCTCAACAATGACACGCTGCCTCACCCCTCACAGATCTTCTACTCGCACGCGTTCAACAAGGATGTTGAGTACTTTATCAACATCATGGAGAGTATGCAAGGCCACACATTCTTCCTCGTAGGCATACCCAAGGACCACCTCAATCAATGGCTGTCCAAGCATTACATCAACCAGGAGAAGAAGTTGGCGCGTGTCTATATCATCGCCACCGACTCCTCGATGAGCACTGATCTCTTCAACTTCCTGCCTACCCACAACGAGACCTTCTCGACGGACTGGAAGAACTTCAAGGACCAATGGGTGGCCGGCCTCAAGAAGTGCAGCGACATCGACTCGCTCAACCTGGTTGGCGGCCCAAGCGGCACGGGCAAGACCTACTTCATTCGCTCGCAATACTCGCCACAGAACAATCCAATCAAAGTGTACATCAGGCCCAACTTTGACTCGGGCTCTCTCATTGAGCATCTGCGCAAGCACAATGTTCGTGCGGCTCAGAAGAAGCGCATCCTGGTGCACTTCTCCATCTCCCCATACTGCGACTTTGACAGCTTCAATCAGTTCATCTACCCAATCATCAAGGGAGGCTTTGTGTGTGGACAGCGCGTCGGCGAGTTTGTCAACATCTCAGACAACATCATGCTGCAGATCTACATCGAGATTGGTCAGCCCATCAATGAGAAGCAGTCATGCGACGACTACATCAGCGAGACCATCCCATTGATTGCCAAGCTTGCACAGCGCAGCGAATATGCCAACACTGCTTGGGAGCTCACAGACACTGAGCGCAAGTGTATCTCATACATGAATTACTTGCGCGACGATGGCAAGCTGCCCGTGTACAAGGACGGCGACACCATAGACATGTTCCTCGCGCACCTCAGAGCCAAGTACGAGGACAACAACAACAACGCACCGGCCAAGTACTTCCCCTCGTACCTCTTCAACCCCAGCTTCCTGCTTCAGAAGCACATCTTCTTCAAGCTGCTGGAGGAGCGTTTGCACTTCCTGGACGACTACATCAATCAGTACTTCCTGTTCAAGAAGCATCATCTGCCGCTACCCGACGTTACCCCACTCGACCTGCTGACGCATCTCACGCTCGAGTCTCTCAAACTGTCAGACCCCGACCTAGCGTCTGTTGTCGAGCTCTGGGCCAACCCGCCAATGATCACCTCTCGTATGGTAGACCTGATCCCCGATGAGGAGAACCCAGAGAAGAAGAGAAAGATTGTAGAGATTGAGTACATAGACTTCTCGCCCAACCCAGTGCTGAGTGGACGTGCACTCAAGACCCTAAGGTCGGCCAAGCAGCAGCCTGGTGAGTTCCGCGCTACCATCGCACACTCATTCGGCATTGCCTTCCGCACATGGATCGTCAACGACTTGTGCCATCAGTTCAAGTACGTGTTGACGCCCGAGTTCGCAATCAGATTGATGACGCTGCATAACAAAGTCAAGAATCAGCGATCATTGGTGCTCACAGGAGACACAGGCGTCGGCAAGACCTTCATCCTACTCTTCTACTCACTGATGATCAACGCCAAGAATGACAAGATGCCAGACATCCTCTACGACCTCAAGGAGCGAATCAACAACATTATCGCCAAGAACAGTGTCAATGGCTTTGAGCTCAAGGGCGTGAACAATGTCAATCGCGAGGAGCTCAGCCGTCTGCCAGGTGATGCATCGCCTCACCAGATCATCACAGCCATCAAACACTTGTGTGACTTTGAGCCCAAGTTGCCAGTGCCCCCAGCTCCCGCCGCTGCGACTAGCCCAAAGGCCGACGACCCACTCGCTCCCAAGACCAACAAGCTAGTACAGGAGATGTTGTTCGGCGAGTTTGAACAATTGATCAACTATCAACTCACAAAGTTCAAGTTGATTGATGTGTCCAGCCCACTTCTCCAAGGCATCAAGGACAAGAAGCAAGCAATGATCACAAGCAAGGCGACCTTGGTCGAGGCAATTGAACAGATCTGCTCGGTGAAGTTCAAGAACCTGTTCCATCGCATCATCATGCATGAGAAGTTCACAAGCAAAGAGTTCAAGATCGCTGTCACAGAGTTCATCGCACAGTCCAACCAGCTGCGCGAGATTGACCCGAACCTCAAGATGGTGGTGTTCATCGACGAGTTCAACACGAGTCCCAACGAGACTCTGTCGCTCATCAATGAGATCTTTATCGATGGCACGCTGGATGGCGAGAGTATCATCCCACACAACATCTTCTGGGTGGGCGCGATGAACCCCATCAAGGAGGCCAAGAACTCAATCGACTTCTCTGGCGCCCAGCTGACCACGTCTAGCAACTTGGCATTCATCGTCAAGCCTCCACCACCATCAATGAAGCAGCTGTTCCTCAACTATGGCACATTCGAAGCGATGCACGAAGCACCCTTCCTCGACTCGCTCTTTGCCCTACGCCACGACATCTGCCCAGACTACTCCACTCGCGACCTCAGGGATTTCATCCTTGCTGGCCAGGAAGCACTGCGCAAGATCAATCAGGCCAAGACACATGTCTCCATTCGTGACATTATGCGAGCGATCGACTTGTATGAGTTCTTCTACAAGAATGAGGTTGGTCGCAAGATCCTCGAGTGCTCTTTTGGTGACCTCTCCGAGAACAAGCAGATCCTTCATTGTCTTGCCATCATCACATCGATGGGCCTCACATACTACATTCGTGCAGCACCTGGCAAGCCCCGTAACGAGATTCACAGTGCGTTCAACAAGTTGTACGACACACAGTTCACTCCACAGGCTGTCCGCGGCCAGTTCAGGAACTACTGCGACATCTTTGATTACATTGTCAACAGCTTCTGCCGAGATGGAATGATTGCCATCCCCACTGGAATCGCCTCCACCGAGGCTCTCAAGCTCAACATCTTCTGCATTGCTGTGGCGATCAACTGCAAGATCCCCCTATGCATTGTTGGCCCACCCGGCTGCTCGAAGACGCTGTCCTTTGGCATTGTCATCAACAATATGAACGCCAACAAGCAGGCGACCAAGGACAAGTCGACCACGCCCTGGCAGACGATGCCCAATGCTGATCCATTCCGATACCAGAGCACACCTCACACCACTGACACAGAGATCAAGTCGGTGTTTGAGCGCGCACTCAATCGTCAAGAGACATACGACAAGTCCAACGGCAAGAACCATTGTGTTGCGGCTATTGATGAAGCAGGTCTCGTGGACGATCTCATGTCGCCAATGAAGGTGATGCACGACTACCTCGACAAGGTATCACACAAGATGGACAAGAGCGCGGTGGACATTGCTGTTGTCATCCTCTCAAACAAGGTACTTGACGCCGCCAAGACCAATCGTATGATGATGCTTGTGCATCCAGCCACGATCACGCCCGAAGACGAGAAGGCCTTGGTCATTGGCTGTCTGTTTGGCAATCACAGGCTCACAGTTGTTGAAGATCAGATCTGCATGGCTCTCTGCAAGTCATATCGCGAGGTCAACAAGCACAGCCAAGACACAAAGGAGAACATGTTCCACCAGCGTGACTTTGTCTTCTTCCTTCGCCATCTGGAGCGCGAGATCAAGCTCAACAAGGGAGTCTTCTCGCCCAAGGTCTTGCTCAACTCACTCGAACGCAACTTTGGCGGCATCCCTCCTCAGCAGTTCAAGGCGCTCGCCTCTGAGTTCTTCAAGGACCTCAGCAAGGTCGCGGGCTTTGACAAGAAGTGTTTCGAGCTGTTGGAGCGCGACAACACAATCCTGCGCATTAAGGAGTCGCTCCAGGAGGTTCTCAACTCCAAGGCGGATCCCAACATCGCACCATTCCGTTACATCATGTTGGTTGATCCCACCGAAAATGAGTCATCTCTGATGGCTCTCAAGGAGTTAGGCATCGAGCACAAGGTGATCAGAGTGGGCTCGTTCGAGAAGGACACCACTACGGAAGCCCTTGTCAACGTCGTGTCACAGGTCAAGACCATGATGGCCAAGGGTGGCACGGTTGTGCTTGTCAACACCCAGCTGATCGAGGCTTGTTTCTACGACGTGTTCAATCGCTACTTCTCGCTGCTGCCCTCAGCGTCGGACGGCACGATGAACTTCATCGCCAACGTCTCGTTTGGCACACACTCTATCTTCTGCCCTGTGCACCCCGACTTCAAGATCATCGTCCATCTTCCTCTTTCCAGGATGGCCCAGACACAGCTGCCCTGGCTCAACCGTTTCGAGAAGTACTACCTCTCAATCGACAACCTGATCAACTACTTCATCGAGGTCAACGAGCCACTTCAGTACCATCGCGAGTTCCTCGAGAAGCTGAAGCGCTCTTCACAACACTTTGTCGACAGCTTCCACACGGGTGTCAGCAATCAATCATTGTTGGCTGGTTTCTCACCAAAGGAGACTATCTCCTCGCTCGTGTTCTCGACCGCCAAGGACATACTCAAGAATGGAAAGCCCACTATCACGCCACAGCGTATCTCCAACGATCGTTTGGATGAGAATGCAGTGACGTCAGAGTACCGCCTGCTCAACTGGAAGCTGCTGCAGATAGCTCGTCCTGAGAGTATGTTCAAATGCACCAGTCTGCCGCAATCATACATGGAGGAGTACCTCCTGCGCCAGGAACACTTCAACCTTCTACGCTTCTTCAAGACGCTGTTCCACCAGAAGTACGCGCTGGATGATCAGACTCGCTCAAACAAGTGGGTCATGTACACCAGGACGTCTCTCACCCTCCACCGACTCAAGGACCACATGGACAAGTTCGTCAAGTACCTTCTAGAGAACATCTTTGACCAGGGCCAGGCACATGTGGGCGAAGGCATCATCAGCATCATACAGCTGGGTTCATTCAAGACCAGCTTCGACTGCCAGAACGAGATCGAGCGGTTCAAGGAGTCAATGCAGGCCAAGATCTGCCTTGTGATCGCAGACATGTCCACGGTCAACCAGCACCAGACCAACTACATCATCGACCAGTTCAGCGAGCTGGATCCATCAAAGATGTTCATCATCATCTGCCACTACCCGCCAGAGTTTTCGCTATACAATCAAACAAAGCTCAACTCGCTCTTCCTCAATGGCATGGAGTTCATGTACGTCGATTCACTCGGCCTGCAGATGGACGTCAACGCCCCAGAGTCCTCGACACTCGATGTGGACATTCGAACTTGGATTGCCAAGGCATATGGCGTGCCGACACGAATCGACCCCGTCTCGATCGAGGAGTCGTTCAAGGACATGTTCATGAAGCAGCTTGACGACGTCACCGCCACGATGCTCAATCTGTCTGGCGTGCCATTCAACGCTGAGAGTCTGCGCAAGATGTTCAACGCGCATCCAATCTGGTACAAACAGACACTCAACAAGGTCACGCGCAAGTGGACCCAAAAGAAGCTGTTCCACCGCATCCTCACAAACATCTCCAACCTCATTCTCTCGGGCAAGCTCGTCCACTCCTTCCTGGACTCGATCAAGAACTCAATGACGTCCTACGTCTACCCAGTCGTGGCCAAGATCGTCGAGATGCTCACCAACTATGGCGCATTCCGCCAGGTGTCTCGTCTGCCTTCATCGCCAGCTGAGGGCCCTGAGGACCTGCACGAGATGCTGGTGTTCAACTTTATCAAGGGTGTCAAGGTGCCAATGATCTCTGAGAAGATTGAAACCAGGTTCGAACCCATCAAACTCTCTCGCTCGCCCTTCCTCTACTCGTCCAAGCTCCCACTCTATGATTCAATCGCAGCGGCCATCAAGACAATCTTTGATCAGACGCTCAACACCCATCCCAACAGAGGTGTGGACTTCATCAATCAACAGTTCGTTGAAAGAGTCGAGCGCCACCCGATCGCCTCGCTCGTCCGACACATCAACACCAATGGACAACTGTTGTGCGAGTACCAGGAGGATTATATCATGCGCACGATGAAGTTCAACGACAGCACCTGGATATCAGTTGTGCGCATGGCCATGCAGAAGCTGCGCCCAGTTCAAATCGACAACATACTGATGTTGACCGTGTGCAACCACTTCCACATCAACGAAATCTTCTTCCTCAAGAACATGGTGTCGCCTCTGTTGAAGTTGCAGACTGGCGACGACATCATGCAGCAACTAGAGAATGGTATCAAAGTTGTGGCGCCCCAGCAGACCAAGTTGATGATCGCCACGCTGGCCATCGGCATCCTGAGCAAGCACATCCATGCCACGAGCCGCGGCATCCAAGGAATGATGGACACGATCAAGGAGACCACGACCAATTGGTGCAGCGTGATCCGCGAGATGCTCAACCGTGTATCGGTCGAGGACATCATCTTGAAGCAGCAGCCAGCCGACGTCACCAAGTTCTTCCATGTCTTCTCCACATACAACATATGTGTGAGCATTGCCATGTCCTGTCCCCAGGAGCACATCCAAGCGTCGTTGCTCAAGACCTACAAAGAGATTGGCACGCAGCGATATGAGTCGTGTGATATCCTCGACACGTTCGCCGCACTCTTCCACCAGCTCAACGAATCACTGGTCCGCGATTGCCTGCCCCGCATCGGTACACCCTGCTTCCTGGACATTGTCGAGCCATTCGTGCACTCATCACCCCACAACCTTGGCAACATGCTGAAGCTGTGCAATCATGACCCGGCCAAGTTTGGCTATGGCTTCGTCAAGGAGATACCCATTGGATGGTTCGCCACCCTGTTCAAAAGAAACATGCAGAACAAGATCAAGCAGTTTGCCAATCAGTACTTCAAGGAGCTGGCCATCACAACCGTCCACAACCCATCCATTACTTCGATGTTGGATGCGGCCAATCCATTGTCCCCATCAATGCTTCAGTTGCTTGGACAACAGCAAGGTCAGAACGCGTTGAACATCGCTCGCAATGGCAACCTGGTCAACGTGTTCTACTTTGTCTATTTGGACCAATTCAGGGAGACGAACAGCCCACTGATCAATGATATGCTCAATGATTGGGTCAAGTTGGACAAGGAGACAGACACATTGTCCAAGATCAAGCGGGCGGCCCTCAGCTCATACCTCATCGAGAGATTGGCCACAATGTTGAACGTCAACAATAGTTTGCAGGACTTCAAGATGTTCTTGGACAACAACAAACCATTCGCGACACACTTTGCTCAACGCCTGTTCCACATCGATGCAGCCAAACCCGTCGAGGAGCAGAACAACGCACGATGGAACCATGTCTACTTCCTGATCAAGGTCAACTCGTCCAGCACACTGACTGAGCTGCTCAAGGCCAATGATGTGCTGGCATTGCTCGGACTCACACATCTTCACATCTCGCTCAACATCTCATTGAAAGAGTCCACCTTATTCTCATTCATGGTGGACGAGGCTTCGGATGATGGCAAGATATTCAAGCAGCTAAAGGACGCAATTGCAAGGTGCGCGACCAATGAGGTCATCGCAATGGTGAACTCATCGGTGGGCCAGCCCAGGAAGTGCGGCTTCCTCCGCATGGCGCTGTTCCTGATCACCTATCAGCGCTACCACGAGTCCCAGCCACTCAACACAATCTCATCGCTGCTCAGCGACTCCAGCGTGGTCAAGCCACTCGGCCTAGAGCCCTACAAGCGATACTATATGAAGATCATACAGAACACATTCGAAGGCACAACGCTCGACGACATACTCATCAACAAGCCCAACAAGTCCAAGGGCGAGATCGTCAACGCACAGCTATTGGTCAACTTTGTGGCAGCATCCATTGGTTCGTCCAACAAGACATATTTGTACCACCTCACCAACAACTATCCCACGGTGGTAGCCCAGTTGTTCCCAGCGAACGAGTATCGCAAGTTTATTGATTGTGGAATGGTATATCGAACAGATGACAAGGCGGCCGAGGGCAACGATGCCGATGCCAACAAGACCAAAGCAATGAAGGGCAGGATCATCGACAAGAACATCATCGCCGCCTCGATCTGGGGCACAATGGCTTGGACATGCAATCGCATCACGAAGGACGAGGAGCTCACCTACCTCACGGATCGCACCGTGCACTTTGCCAACTACGTCGAGCCCAAGACCGTGGGTGCGCTCACCAACTATGTGCTATTGCGATCGCTCACCCCGCTTACAGAGATCTCATTCAACAAAGAGTTGATCGACGCCATGGTCGAGCCCAATCATCTGATCACAGAGATTGTGTTGGCCGTCTGGAACGATGGCTACACGAACCAGGACCCGCGCCTCATGGCCTCATACAAGTCTCTCGGAGACCTGAACGCATATGAGGACTACCTCGTGGAGCTGATCGAGGGCATTCGCAGGAACTATCAGGTGCTCAAGGGACGCCTCAATGAGGTGGCCACCAGCCGCTCGCCCATCTTGGCCAGCACAATGAAGGTGCGAGAGGAGGTCTCGACCATATTCAACAGCCCCCTATTCCACTATCAGTTCATCCACGAGACGATCTCGCGAGAGGACCAAACCGAGCTGCTTCAGTTCTTCAGCGCCAACATCTCGACCATCTGCGTGTCCAAGTACTTCTCGGACTTTGTCACCTTCCTGCACACGTTCTACAAGTACTTTGCACGTCGTCTGCCCTCAGACTATGTGAACCGCACCATTGGCGACTGCATCAGCTTCCTCGAGCAGCAGGGCATTGAGAACGAGAAGGACATCATCGCGTTCAGAAACATGTGGGACTCCACCAAGAAGTCCTACGTCGAGGTGCACAATCAGATGAACATGCTCGAAGGTGGATGTCGTGCGCGCCAAGCCTTCGAGAAGGTGGTACTGGACGAGCTCAGCGACGACGTCCTGGTCGGCACGCTGCTCTACAACCGCGACAACGCATCGGATGGCCTGTTGATCAGTCTGATCGACAATTGGATGGCAAAGATGCAGGCCAATGCGATACAACTACGTGACG
This sequence comes from Acytostelium subglobosum LB1, assembly GCF_000787575.1. Classification (NCBI taxonomy): domain Eukaryota; phylum Evosea; class Eumycetozoa; order Acytosteliales; family Acytosteliaceae; genus Acytostelium; species Acytostelium subglobosum. Next base: position 613,375 of record NW_012236523.1, on the reverse strand, counting down.
ACATTGTTGAGAAGACAGGCAGCGATATGTTCCGCGCGATCATTGAAGGCGACCACACAGACGACATTGGCAACATCTCATTCGGCTTTGGCGAGAACTTCATGCTCATTGGATCAAACATCGACGTGTCCCACTTCCAGCAATTCATGTACAACTCGTTTGCCAAGTATCAATCATTCGATCGCACGTCATTCAAGCCCGACCTGCGCACAATCGAGAACCAGCTCATCATTCTCTTTGCCTCGGGCAAGATCCTCCCAAGTGGCACTCACTTCTCCCATTACAAGACAGACTTCCCCTTCCTCGTGGACATGCCCGCCGACCCCAACGACCTTCTCCTCGACGGTCCAGTCAAACTGCTGATACCCGAGTCTCTCAAGGAGTTGATCGAGATCAAGAGCGCGCTCAACACCCAAGTATTTGGCCTAGAGTGCCTCAATGAGAACGTGCGCATCCAGTTTGTTGGCAAGTGCTCCAAGCTGCACGCCGAGGAACTCGAATCATTCTGTCGCTACCTCGTCTCGCTCATCCTTCGCACGATCCACGTTCAGAATCTGGACGCCCTGCAGGCGCTCACGATCGCCGAAGCCGCCACGACCGTCCAGCTTCACAACAAGGCTCCAGCCAGCGTAATCCAGCTGCTCCAAAAGATTCCGGCCGTGTGCCTCAAGGAGGTGGTCGAGCTGTTCAAGCAGATCTACCTCGGCTTTGGCTACCTATACGCCGACACGATCGACGAGCCCGTCAAACCCGACCCAGAAGTTCTCGAGCACTTCACAAAGATGCGCGACAACCTGTTCTCCGAGACCAACTTCGACCTGGACAATCACATTCACAATAGATTGATTGAATGGGTCAACTACCTGCAGGACATCATTCAGCGACTTCAATCACCCAAGTGTCGCGAGGAACTCAAAAAGGTGCAGGCCGAGTCCTCACTCCTCGACCATGTTGGACGCTTCCTGCGCAACATGAACTATCAATCACCATCTGCCATCTACAAGGACTACCAACTGATGACCGTGTGCACCACCAAGATCATCCCTGTGGCCTACTTCCCACTGTTCATGCGTACCATCCACGAGGTGCTATCCAACCTCAAGGTCAAGAGCCACACCAAGCAGACTGATGAGTGGAAGGAGATGTTCATGTCCAACTTTGACGACGAAGTGCCCAAGAAGCTGCCCGTCCCCGACGACGAAGATGAGGACAGCGAGCTTGAGGAGCAATACATTTTCGGCCAAGATGGCGCTGAAGGTCCTGACATGCCCGTGCCAAATCCCGACGATGTGCCGATTGCCGAGCCCGAGGAGGAGGAAGAGGAGGAGAGTGTCGAGGAGGACGATGAAGAGTTGGAGAAGTTCTACCGACCCATCAAGGAAACTCAAGATGAGCCCTCGCTCCACTGCTTGCTCAACTGGCTCCGCTTCATCCCAGGCAACCCACTGGCGATGAACAATACGACCAAGCAGAAGGAGTACAGTCATGTGATTGAGCGATTCAGGAACTTCTTCTATGAGTGCCAGCAAAAGTCCACGACAGAGATCGACATCAAGGACCTCTATGACTTTTTGTTCAAGGAGTCCCTGCTGCCAACTGCAGTGAGCTCGCCAGGCGAGTTCCTCGTCAAACTCCTTGACAACCTGTCCAACATTGATGCCAACCTCCTACGACTGTTCAAGTCCACCATCAAACAGGTGTGTTCCAATCCGCAATGTAACCTTGAGAAGTCCTCCACCAGCACGCCACTCTTCATCGAGAAGTACTGTTCCAGGCTCGAAGCCACCACCAACATCAGTGAGCTATTCGCCAAGTGGGCTCAAGATAAGCAAACAGTAGCACCAAAGACGTGAGTACATCACTTAATCATTCAATCAATCTCGTACTGATTCAATCAATCAATCAATCATTTCCACAGATGTAAATGTGGAATTAGGGATAAGCCCAAGTTCCATATGAATGATGCTCCTCAGTATCTCTTTATCAGCATCGGCAGAGATGTGGACACCAAGAAGCAGTACAACAAGATCCTCTACAATGAGCTACTCGATGTCTCTCAGTACTACATCACCGAGACAGAGGGTGTCTCATACTCCTTGCACTCTGTGATGTGTCATGAGGACAGCACCGATGGAAGCAACAAGGGATTGTATTCGATTCAGATCAAACAACATTTGGACACTCACTTGAGATGCACATCAAAGATCTCGCTCACTGACAAGTCACAGTTCAAGGACACCATTGAGTCAAATGGAGTATTGTTCATCTTTTCAAAGGATGAGTTGTACTCTGGCAAGAGCAAAGCACAGGATCACTCTGCTCCCAACACTCCACAGCCTGGCACACCAACACAACCTATATCTCCTGCCCCAGCCATACCCATGCAGCCATTGACACCAGGTCAACAACGCTTCCCAATACCAAACCCTGTAGGACAAGCTGGTGTTTATACACCTCATCAGCAGGCTGCTCCAGTCACTCCCGCCGGTCAATATGTTGCCCCACCAGTCGTTCCTCTGGCTCCATTCCAACCTGCCCCTGCTCCAGCAACAACGACCACGACAACCACGACAACTCAAGCACAGCCTGCTCCCAACATTTCAGCTAGCTCTGCAGCTGCATTCAGCCCGAGTAGCACCGGCTCTGGAATCGCTATTGGCTCTGGCTCAACAGTTAATGTGACTGTGAGATTGGGCGATGATGTAACCAACGACACATTGTTCGATTGGATAAGATCACTCACCGACATGATGGACGGCTCAAAGAAGAAGTTGATTGATATGCTCACAAAGATGGACATTGACACATTCATATTGGCAATGGCGCACAACGAGGCCGTGCTAAAGGAGAAGATGGTGGAGGCTGGCATGCCAGTAGGTGCCAGGTCAACATTCATCAACAAGATCATCTACCTGAAGACCAGACCACCTCGCTTCATCACAGATATCCATCAATCAATTGATCGCAATTGGGAAGATCAACAACTGTTTGAATGGATGCGACTTATTGGACTGCACTCTAGCCGTATGGGTGGATTCATCAACCAACTGGAGGAGCAAGAGATTGTTTCGTTCTCCAGCGCCAATGGAGATGATTGCAAGGACACCTTCAAAGCCTGTTTCCCCGAGACATACTATGCTCACATCAACTCCTGTCTACAGAACATGTTCATGAAGCAGGTCAACTCTACTATCTGACACTAGTGATAATGATGATCGCAATCCCCATTGCCAATACCATTTACCAATACATCCAACTCTCTCGCTCAATGATATCATATTATTAATTTCTTTAATCTTGACCAATCGTACTAATTATAGCCCAATGATTGATTCGTCCATGTTACTCCTTTGTATTATTACCATGGTTTGTATTTCCAGTCCAAACTACATTATTATTCACACACTCACACAGATAAATGTTCCAGACGATTGTGATCGAAGCATGTGTGTGAGGGTGTTTGATTCTATCTGAGTGACAATGATCGTTGATTCTATTACCATGGACAAGTTACCAAAGACCAGACTTGACCAATCATATTTAATGAATAATAGAACCTTATTTTGGGGTAATGTCAACTTACACTCCCATTTAAATTGTTGATCTACATTAATATCCACGTGGATATTTTATTATTAATATTAATATTATTATTAAACAATTAATCAATAATTATTGATTAATTTACAAAAGTCCAAGGATAATCCATGGACCGCATGCCTGTTCCATCACCCAACCATCCATTATAAATAATCAATCAATTTTAATAATCATCAAACCAGCTTATCAATTAACCAAAGCTAACTACCAACTCTACTTAACTAAAAACAAAATGACTATTATGGGTATGCTTATAAATAATTAATATTCCTCTACTTTACCTTGCTCCTAACCTTGTACTTTACCTTTTCAAACAGCTGCTCTAAGTTCTCTGGGAGGTGGGTCGCTCACCTCACTCACCAGTGCCAGGATTGGAGGTGGAATTGGTGGAGGAGCTGGTCAAGGTGCTAATAGTGCTGCCTGTTTCTGTGGAGGTGGTGGCGGTGGTGGCGGTCATTGGGTCAGACCACCAATTGTTCACACTCCATTCCCATCTGGAGGTTGTGGAGGTGGCGGCGGTGGTTTGAACCTGGGAGGTCTTGTCAACGGACTCTTGGGAGGACTCCTAGGAGGTGGAGGTGGTGGATGTGGATGCCACTAATCAACCAGATTGATCAATCAGAATGGGACCAATGATGTCTATACACTGACTGACTATTTTTCATTACCATCGTTTCTTCGATGTAACACTACATGTCCAAACTAGACTGACTCCAACATAATAACTACTACTACTACTACCAACTACCTTAAGTTTACAATAAACTTCAACTCCACCTTTTTTTAACATATATACATCCTGTCGCCTGGTCCAAGGAAAGTTTATTTACCTCCAAGTAAAGGAGGAGGTTTAAGTACATTCCAGAAAGTATCAAATACACCTGCATTCTCTGCGCCTGCTATTGTTATCTTTTGGATGTGTTAGAAACAGTGATGACATGACATTTCTACAACATTTATAACTCTTACAGTGAAAGGGAATGGATTCTGATCTTTGGCTGTAATGGGAGGTATGTTCTTGTCTTGATTGACATGTTCGATGATCTTATAATTGGTATCTTTCAGCTGATTGGCCAGTTGTTTGGCATCCATCGAGGGTACCAATTGGAATGATATTATCCATTGCTCCCAGCACACCTCTGATGCCGAAGAGAAGAATGTCGTCTTTTGTCTCTTCTCTTGGAATGATACTGATACCTGTGCAGTCTTTGCCTTTCTCTTGATTATTGATGATAGTAATTCCTCAGACTTCTCTTCGACCTGCTTTGATGTCTGTGGATCATCCAACTTTGTATAAGTGAACTCTACAATATCCAATGAAGCATCCTTTGGTTTCACAGTTCCAAGACATCTTTGAAACAGTATACAATGTAATATACATTGAACAACCTCTTTCAATTGAGCATACTCTAAGTTCTTAACAAGTAATTGAGTGATTGAGTGAGTGATTGAGTGAGTGATGATTAGGACCCAAGGTCCTTCCTTCAAGGACAACTTACAATCTCTTTCAATATATATTGTTGTGCGTTCATTATTATTAATCCTCTTTGTTGTTCTTGTTGTTGTACATATAAGGTAAATATGTATGTGTATTAATATAAGTGTGTGTTGTTATGTGAATGTATCTATTATCTGTACAGCTAGTTGTTGTTTGACAAACAAAGTAATGTGGTAAGTGTGTGGCTGTTGTTCACTTGAGTTCACACTTTGCTGAACCTCTCACCTTCATCTGAATCAGTCATTCCGTCCTCTTCACTTTACATCACTTTTAATGTTGTACATTCATTCATACATTATTACATAACATACATACATTAATACATGTCTTAGTATACAAAGATATATAGTTATATAGTTAACACTCAATCAATCATAAACACACTCTCACACACACAAAGGATGACTCAATATGTTGGCTTGCGTGACGGTACCAAGGCCACTTTGTTGGTTGCAACACTGGTGGCATATGGTGTAGTCTATCATCCAAATAGTAATGTCATTCATAGATTCAAGGAATGGCTGAGTAATCATCAATCTGAGAGTGTGACGTCATCACCACCATCAGTATCATTGGACATATCTCCAATGGTCGCAACGGTCGCAACAACAACATCATCCACAATAACACCAAACAATGTCAATGTAATGATAATACCTTCTTCCTCTGCCTCATCTACATCAACTGAGTCATCATCCTCATCAACATCAAGGGATACCAAAGTATGTTTCAATGAATGAATGAGTACGATCTGGACATCAATCAACTTATACCATTCATTCATATAGTCAACAATCAACAATGTAGATATGCTTATCAAGGAGAGCCTTAGTATATTCGATAACAACAACAATCAACTTAGAAGGAGGCTATTTGGTGACAGCTAGCATCACATCACTTTGTACATTATATCATCAATCACTCAATCAATCAAATGAATCAATCACAATGAATGGAGTACCATTCAATCATGCGCAACAACAGCCAGACGTTATATTGGAATCATTCCATATCCATTTTATTGAACTATGACTTGGGTATAGAGTCACAGTTCCTATGTGTATGAACGCAGCCTGTGGATGGATCACACGTGTCCAATGTACATCGATTACCATCATCACAGGACAATGGGGTGTGCACACAGCCACCGGTTTTAGATGAGCAGCTGTCCACTGTGCACATGTTATGATCGTCGCAGTCCAATGGGGTGTGCACGCATCCCTTGTCCTTGTCACATCGATCCACTGTGCACGGGTCACTGTCGTTACATGCCATCGGCAGGAATACACAGCCCTTCTTGGCGTCGCACAGATCGTTCGTGCATCGATTATGATCATCACAGACGATTGGCGTAAAGCTGCACTTGCCCGTCGAGTTGGTGCATCGATCCTTTGTGCAAGGGTTGTTGTCGTCGCAGACGCGCTGGCGATGGTAACAGCCAACGTTGGTATCGCAAATCGTGTCGAAGCATGGCCCCTTGGTGTTGACGCACTGCACTCGCTCATTGACGCAGCCCTTGTCCGGCAGACACACGTCTTTGGTACAAGGGTTGTTGTCATCACATGACATTGGCGTGTTGACGCATCCTGTGCTGTTGGAGCAGCTGTCGATTGTACAGGCATTGCCGTCATCGCAGCTGATTGGCGTGTGGACGCATCCAGTCGAGTTGGAACAGCTGTCAAATGTACACAGACTACCATCATCGCAACTGATTGGCGTATGCACGCAGCCAAAGTGTGTATCACACGTATCTATAGTACAAAGGTTTGAATCATCGCATGGCAATGGTTGATGTTGACACTCTCCATTCCTACACGTATCCATCGTACATGAGTTGTTGTCGTCGCAGTTTGTTGAACATCCAGTTTGGCCTATGTGTGTGTGGAGGTTTGATCAAGTTTGGTCAGTTTCCAGGATAACTGGATTTGATTGATTGATTTGAACATTGATTGAATCATACAATTAACAATCTGACTATATTCAGAAACAGTAAATATAATAAAAATAATAAATAATAATATTTTAGTCCTTCTTGGACTTTGATATCTTGTTATATTTATGGACATGATTGATTGGAATAACGAATTGAATGATTGAATGAATGATTGAATGAATGAATGTGGATGTGGATATGGAAATAGAATTATGTGGAGAGGTGTGAAAGATGGTGAGGTCAGCTATTCAACATCAACAACAATAACAACAACAACAATGTTAATTAATTGATTGATTGATTTGTATTATATCTGATTGTCTGAGTGCCTCTATCCAAGTTGAGCGGCACAAAGAGAGGTTATTTGTTGTTGTTGTACGATGTTAGATGATGATGATGTTGTTGACGGTGTTTATTAGCTCTATTTAGAGGAGAGAGTGAGTAAGCAGGTATCTATGCTATCTAGACAGCGGACGGAAGGGCGTTGGACAGCATCGAGTAATTCTCCGTATGTTTAAATGTCAACTTGTAACCACCACACTCATTCTCTCTATCATCACATGAATGTGAGTCTCTCTCTATCCATACTTGGTATATCTCTTGATGTGATTGATTGATGCCTTGGTTCCAATGTGTGTGCGTCGTTGGGAAGGGATAAACACACACCAACCATCACTTACAACGACCACTCTCACACATGTACTGACTCTGGTTGATCGATCAGACTCTGTTTGTGTTGTGTGTGTTGTGTTCGTTCGGATGATCAACAATCAGATAAGTCATGACTGACTTATCCATTATCATCATGTCATGTGACTCATATCATGATATACTTTCATGAGTCCATGAAGATTATTCAGATGATGATGATGTCGTTGAAGCTGATGCTGAAGGAGGTAATGAGAACCTTGAAGTTGTGACGAGCGAAGTGAGGAATGAGGAGATCTTAACCATCTCTATGTTGCATGGTATGTTTGGGTGATTGCTAAATATGGTGAATGCTCCCCAAACGGCACTATAAGAGCTATATAGTAGTCATCGTCATCATCGTCAAAGTAGTATGTTAGTATCGGTCATATTACATTATATAAAGTATTCCATTCCAATCAATTCAATTCAACTTCATACCTGCTATTACATCTAATGATAAAGGTATGCTCCAATGGGTTATACTTTAACAACTTGACACCTGCTGTTGGTGCACCAAGCTCACCAAACGATGTGATCATTGCCTGTTTGACAATAGTAACAATCCTCTCATTTGTCAACTTCTCAATTGTATGACTTTATAGTTGTATGTGTATGTTAGAGATAGTCTGTTGATTGATGATGTGATTGAATGATATCATTCATTACCTACATTCTAAATAATATATAACAATTATCTGATGTTACTGTAAATCTTTGATCGACATGAGGATGTTGTTGTGATGTTGCAACTGATATTGTCATTGTTGTTATTAATGTAATGTAGTACAATCACAAGTGTATTAGTTATGAGCTAGGATTGACACCTTTCGTTACTCGTCGAGGGAGCTCAATGTGGGATTGATTTAATTTGATGAACATGAAGCCGCCAAAGTGTCTTCAAGTCATTAGAAGTTAAACTGACCTCGTTACTGATACAGATATAAATACACACATAAACTTACGAACTTACAATCAATCAATCATGTCTGGTAAATATGTCATAGGTTATACTGTCAACGATCAATCACATCATTGTTAACTAACTTTATCAATCAATGAATGAATGATATAGATAAGAAACGTACTCTAGAGGAAGCCAGCAGTGTAGGTGATGAGCAGCCAGATGAACCAAAGGTTACATCAGAGGAGGAGGAGCAAGCCACAAAGTATGTTTAGGTTGATTGGTTGTACATAATGATCGATCAACCGACACACTAACATATAAACAATACAGGAAAACAAAGACAGAGACAGAGACAGCGACAGAGACTACAGCACCAGTAGCCACTGAATCATCATCAACAACATCAACATCTACAAAAACCGAAACCAGTGGAGAAAGTAAACCAACTACCACTACCGAGGAGGCCAAGTCTAATGGCGACAAGGCAGAGGACAAAGCAACTCCTTGGACATTCAAGGCATTCCAATCCAATCCAGATCCTTCAAAACCATTCACTGTATGAGTATTGTTGATCATCATCTCATGCATCCACGCTTACACAATGACACATATCCTACAGAGTCCATTTAGCTTTAGTTCGTTCGCCTCGACACCTGGCGCATCACCATTCTCATTCAACCTAAACACGACGACATCGTTCACCAATGGATTCTCAAAAGCCACCACCGAATCCGATGGCAACAACAAGGAGGCCTCATCAGAGTCCACCGACGGAGCCATCGCTGATGGTGAGGACTATTCAAAGTCTGCAACATATGTTCCAATCCTACGTAAGTCTATCATTCAATTGCTCTATCATTGGCAACATCTAACCAAGATCCTTTGTCTCAATCAGAGAGCCTACAGCCTATTCAGACACTCACTGGTGAGGAGGATGAGAAGACATTGTGCTCTGTAAGTCATATGCCTCAAGGGAACAACCATCATGATGATGAACAACAACACTAACACTCACTCATACACTATAGGCTAAAGGCAAGCTCTATATATTCAACGAGTCCTATAAGGAGAGAGGAGTTGGAATGCTCAAGTTGAACAGGAACACAACAACAGGCAACAGTAGACTATGTAAGTATTGATAACGCAATAACTCCATTCGTCCGCATGCGTTGGCATCCTTGTCCTGACCCATTCCGCCACCAATGATACAGTATTGAATATTGATGGATCAAAGAGATCGGCCTTGAATGTAGCCATCTTTGCAACAATGACCATTGACACGCCAACTGAGAAATCACTGCGATTCACTGCGTTTGAGGACGGCAAGTTCCACAGCTTCCTGGTCAACATGAAGAAGCCCGATGAGATCACATTGTTTGAGACCAACATCAAGAAGCAGATCGCCATCTTGAAGGAGAAGCAGCCTGTCCCAGCTGCCACTGTTCCTGCTGCTGAGACCACCACTGAGGCATCTAACACAACAGAGGCCGCCGTACCAGCTACCACCACCACCGCCACCTCCAACGAATCAACGCCAAAGAAAGAGGAGAAGGAGACCAAGGCAGAATAATAATAATAATAATTAATAATTAATAACATTCAATCAATCACATCACTCTTTAATCAAGTTCATCTTCCAGGTTCTTCCTCTTTTTGATGTGGAAGGTGTCGCCACATACTTGGTTGTAGAGGTCGATGCGTCCATTCTTGAATGAGAGAGCCTCGAGACTGGAGTAGATCTCGATGCTGGGCTCGAGACCTGCTTGGCGTAGCTCGTTGAACACCTCGAATGCACGCTCAACATTGTTGCATCGACTGCATGCCTCGACAAGCACGTTGTACGTGTTGATGTTTGGTGACCATTGACGCGAGGCAACAAGGTCGCCGCGCTGATAGAAGTCGTCTGCGAGGAATGACTCGACCATCAGCTTGTTGGGKTCGTCGCATCATTTGATAAAGATTGAATACCTGCTCCAACAATGACTCGCGGCTCAATGCCTCGATCACCTGATGCAGTGAGTATGTTGTGGTGGCAATGTCGTCGGCTTGGTCCAGCTGGCGTAGCAGACGGACAGCAGAGGACAGGTCTTCGCGCTTGATGTGCGCCTCGACCATGTGCTGGAATGTGAAGTGATTCGGCCGCAGGCGATGGTCCGCCATGAATTTGAGCATGCCGTCCACACGCTCCAAGTTGCCAGCGCGAGCGTAACAATAGATGATTGAGTTGATGCCCGCGACCAAGTTGTCCTCACTCTTGATCAGTCCACGCTTGATGATATGATGGTTGAGATAGCCTGTAGCTTCATCCGCTCGGTTGTTACCAGTGTATGCATTGATGACGTGGAGGTAGGTGCGCTCGTCCGGCACAACATACTTTGCCTGCATGAGATCGAGCAGCGCCAGACACTTGTCGACAGCACCATCGACACTATGTGACTCCATCAACAGATTGTATGTTTCGCGAGTGGGTCGCACCAACTTGACGACGATGGCGTCGGGGTCGTCGGTGGCAGCCAGGCCCGGGTCCGACACCTCAAGGTTCATTCGCTCGACAGTCAAGTCACGGGTGTTGGCCAGCATGTTGAACAGATGCTCTACGACGACCACTTTGTTGCCACGCGTGATGAACTCTCGCATCAACTGATGACAATGCTCCAACTCTATCTCGCCCTTGTATCTTGCCAGTCTATTCTTGATATAGTTATGTATGTCTTGAGAGTTTGTCAACTTTCCCGCTGCTCTAACCAATGTTGTGAACGACAGGTTTGATCCATCGACCGGTGCATCACTCTCCCATTCCTTCCTGACCTTTTCAAGCTCCAACCTTAACTCATCGTCCACTACCACTCCATCTTCTTCCTTATCATTCTCCAACTCTTGTTCATCTTTTTGTTGTCTTTGTTGTTGTTGTAGTTGTTGCTGTTCAATAATTGATGTGACCTTCTTATTTGTCCTCTTTGCAAGCCAACCAAAGTCATCATTGACATCAACATCATCTGCTAAAGATGGATCGATTACTCTCTCTTCCTCAACTGGCAACACATTCTTTGTTGTTGTTGTTGATGATGTTGGTGTTGAAGTTGAAGTTGTGATTGTTGTTGTGAACTGTCTAATAAAGTTATGATGATGAATACGATGTAGTTGTCGACTACGACACAATCCACTAACAACAGCTCTTATCATTGATTATTAAGTTAATATATATGGCTGGGCGATGTCTCTTCACAATGAAGGAATGAGGCATCTTCAAAGTTGGACCATCTTTCGTTCGATTTTTGTGATACCCCCCTTAGAGTTCACTCATTCATTGCCAATTGTCAATCAATCAACTATCCATCAGTCAGTCAGCCAGTCATAATACATGTATGCAATCTAGAATGAATGATGAATGATTGATGGAAGGAATGAGTCGATTCGAATCAACGTCAATCTATTAATAGAGTAGAATGACGTCATTGATTGGCAGCGGTAAAGTGCATGGAGGATGTTGTTGGACTGCAGATGAACAGTTGCCCGCGAATTCAAAGGGAGTAGTCGGCAAGACAACGACCTAAGTATCGGCAAGGACGTCATTAAACACCAACCTCCACCGACCTACGGCCCCCGCTAACTTTAAGACCTCCAAGGCCCTTTGACATGGGTCGCACCTGTATCTCCTCCTTGCTGCTCTCCATCCAAAGTCAACAAATACTAAACTATCTTATGACACTCCGTATTTCTACACGGTTAGTAATGTGATGTTTGATCAAAGAGGTGCTGATGGTGATGGCGCGCCGATTATTATTGTCTCGCACTCTCAGGTCCAAGATTACAACTGTGTTTTTAATCAAACAAATTGGTGTTGTTGAAAATAAGGTGTGTATGAGGTGGGGCTACCTCACTGCCGAACGAATGAATCAATCAAATATCTCTTGGGTTCTCAAAACTTTAATGGTTTTGATTTGTTGGGACTGATCTTGGCAGTCTTTTTTTGTGGAGGGCACTAAAAGTCAATCTAGGTTGGTCCTGAATACATTCATTCATTCCACGATTCATACAAATAGTGGGTCAAGGGATAACTTAAATCTTTATCTTTATCTCTATCAATATCTTTTTTTTTCGTTCTCATTATATCCATCACTTTTCACTCACACACACACTTAACCAATCAATCAATCAATCAATCAATCACCCACACACACAACAGTAATAACTAATCAGAACCTAAATAGGGGTTGTATTATTCCATACTTGCTGTATCACCCTACTCAACTAAATATCAACAATATTCATTCATTATACACACATATATTACAATCATTATTTATACAAATACTACACATACAACATATATATAATATACTTATAGACTATGAGTCGAAAGGATAAAGATACTCAGCCATTGCTGCTCAATGAGTAGGTTAACACAGGATCAGGACAGGACGACAGAGGACAGGAGGGGACAGGAGGGGACAGGAGAGTGAATGAATGAATGAGTGAGTGAGTTAGAGTGATTGAATGGAACTTGTTAGGACTGACACAATCAATCATCATCAATCTGGAACCATTCCACTCACACCCATCAATCATAATCAAACAAACAGTGATCATGGACATGGACATGATCACGGATCACATGGACATGGACATGGAGGACATGGATCACATGGTGGACATGGAAAGGAAAGGAGTGGAGGATTCAATTCAAAGTCATTCGCACTGATATCGATTGGTGTACTGACGTTGTTTTATGTATTGGCCGAACTGACGGCCGCTATTTATACTGGATCGTTGACATTGCTGTCGGATGGCTTCCACAATCTGACCGATGTCATCTCGTTGTTTGTAGCGTGGTGGGCACAGAATGCTGCCAAGAGGGGCTCCGACGACCAGATGTCCTACGGCTGGGCACGTGCTGAAGTGCTCGGCGGTCTGACCAACGGCTGCTTCCTCATCTCGATGGGCATCTACGTGGCGCTCGAAGCCATCCCTCGCTTCATCCACCCCCAGCCAATGGAGCAGGGCATCGTCTTCATCTCGATTGCTGCATCTGGTCTGGCCATCAACACGCTGGGCACTATCGTCTTTGCCTGCACGGGCCAGGCACATGCACACAGCCACGGCGGTGGCGGCGGCGGACACTCGCACGCTCACGGCGGCACCGAGAAAAAGAAGGAAAAGAAGGAAAAGCATGGACATGGTCACGGCCATGACGGCGCCGAGAAAAAGAAGGACGGCCACAAGAAAGAGAAGCATGGCCACGGTCACGGACATGACGCCGAGCAAGAGCACGGCCACTCACACCGCGCCAGCGCCAAGTTTGACGACGAGGACTTTTGCGATCACGGCCACTCACACGGCGCCGAGGCCACCAAGAAAAAGAAGGACAGCCACAAGAAAAAGGACAAGCACTCGGACGGAAAGATGTGCGGCATGGACCTCAACATGTTTGGTGTGTTTATCCACTTCCTCGGCGACGCCATCGCCTCGCTGTTTGTGCTGGTCACTGGAATCATCCTGCAGTACTCGAGCGGCGGCTGGACCGACTACGTCGACCCGGTCAGCAGTCTCATCATCATCGGTTTGACCATGCTGTCGTCGGTGCCTCTGGTGAAGCGCGCATCACTCATCCTTTTGCAGCAGGTGCCCAACGGCGTCAACCTGGACAAGATGCGCACCAAGATCAGAAAGGTCGAGGGTGTGCTCAGTCTGCACGACCTGCACGTGTGGCAGCTGGTGGACGGCATGACGATTGGCACAGTGCACGTTGGCGTGGAGGAGGGCTCGGACTTTGCACTGATCGTCGAGTCTGTCAAGCCCATCTTCCATCACTACGGCATCCACTCCACATCCATCCAACCAGAGTTCATCCACAAGAACATCAAGGACTACGACTTTTGCGCACAGAACTGCATTCAAGAGTGCGAGGAGGAGTGGTGCTGCAAGAAGACCGCCGAAAAGGTCAAGGAGAGAGGACTACTCTTTGCTGTCTAAACGTCGTCCTTTGATTGATTGATCGATCTCAATCACTCTCACTCACAAACCAGAGTGATCATTCTGAATGGTATACGTATATATATAAACATATATAATGTACAATATATATTAGAACAATTCTTATCGTGTATTTGGTTGATTGATTGCATGGAATAGTTCCAGTCTGTGGGGTGTGTGAGTGTGTGAGGGGAGACGAACAAAAAGACGAGAGTGTCGTTCGAAGATACTTGGGCATTCATTTAACTTTTCAAACAAATAATAATCAATATATATTTATAGAGATAATAATAATAATGACTAAATCATCATCATTCTCAAACAAACAAAAGAAGATACCAACTAATAAACATAAGGAGAGGACATTTGAACAAGATGGTAAGGCTACAACAGCAGTGGCATCATCAGGTGAGATAGCAGGTTCAAAGGGTGAGGAGAGACATCGTATACTCGCCAAGAGCTACCCTATCAAGTTGGCCATGTGGGACTTTGGTCAATGTGACAGCAAGAAGTGTACAGGTCGCAAGCTCGAACGTCTCGGCTACGTCAAGTCACTCACACTCGGTAACAAGTTCAGAGGTATCGTCTTAACGTATGTACATTCATCAGTTCATTCATTACCCGCATGACTCTGACCCTGACTCTCATGACCTCACAGACCTGATGGAAAGCAGTCTATAGCACCTTGCGATCGTGACATTGTACAACAGATTGGTATATCAGTAGTCGATTGTTCATGGGCCAAGCTTGAGTCTATACCATTCGCCAAGATGAGAGGTGGTTGTGATCGACTATGTAAGTTACCCTCATTCATTCAATCAATCAATTATCAATCATACTCAAACTCATACTAACTTTGACTTTGAATGTATGAATAGTACCATTCCTCATCGCAGCCAATCCAGTGAACTATGGCAAACCTTTCAAGTTGTCTTGTGTGGAGGCAGTGGCAGCATGCCTGTTTATAACTGGCTTTGACAAGGAGGCACATCAGATATTGGGTGGATTCAAATGGGGACCTTCGTTCTACACGGTCAACAAGGATCTGTTTGAGAGATACTCAAAGTGCAAGGATAGCGCAGAGGTCGTACAGGTTCAGAATGACTTTATCAAGAAGTGTGAGGATGAGTCACTTCAACGACTGACCAAACTGGACATCAACGAAGATGGTCTAGTTGCCAATCCAAACAGAGTCACACTACCAAGTCAGTTCGACTACAGTGATGATGATGATGATGATGGAAATGATGATGACGATAATGAGGATGAGGATGAAGATGAAGAAGACGAGGATGAAGACGAAGAGGACGAGGATGAGGATGAAGAAGATGAAGACGAGGAGACCAACAAAGCAGATAACAAGGAGGAGGACGACATAGACAATGAAGACGAAGAAGGCGAGGATGAGGATGAAGATGAAGATGAAGATGAGGATGAGGATGAGGATGAGGATGATGAAGAGGAAGCAAAGTTACAGTACAAGTTGAAGAAAGAGAAACAATTACTGAAAAGAGAAGAGAGATCACAGAAGAAGGAGGAGAAGGTAAAGGCAAAGGGTACAAAGGACAAGAAGGTCAGGCCACACAGGCATTGATCAATAATACAATCCAATATATACCTTGGTCAATCAACCAATCATTCAATCAATCAATCAATCAATGAATCATTGTTTGGAGAACCGACATTGCCTATGAATAGCATCAATGGCAACATGTCAACCAACTAAATATCTGACTAACTAACCGGATGAATGAATGAATGACATTAATCTCATCGCATCGGATTCATCAATCCATGCATCCACCTGACCAGGCCCATCGCAATCACACAACAACGTTGACCAAGTTTGTTGGGTGGATACCACACGAGAGCACGTGTGGCATCCGATGCCGAAAATCGGACGAGGCGCAGAAAACGACCCAAAATGGAACTAAAAGTGATGCGCAGGTCAACATGTTGACCCCCATTACCGTGTCCCGGCATCAGTACCTGTGAATTCACAACGCCATTGATGGGCCTCGATCAGGCCTTTACCCTATCAATCATGGCTCAATGATAAATGACGCGCTCATTACAACATGTTGTAAATGTAAATGTCACATCCTCTCCCAACAACCTCTTTATCATATATCTGAAAAATAATAATTATAATTATTATTCTAGAGAATTTGTCGTGAGGTGATCTGACGATTGAAGTTGATGTCGTTAGAGTCATCATGTGTACATGCGAGTGGTGTTCGGTATTACCAGAGAATGAATGATCAAGAGTTCAAGTGTTGGTGTTGATGTTGGCGTTGGTCATAGGATCGGATTGATGGGATTGTATTTTCTAGGACGTGGATGCACAATCACGTGTATCCTCGAGTCCCTTCCCTAATCAATGGTACACTTACCTTTGAATCTACTTGACAATAAATCAAGAATATTTATTCATTCTTTATATCTTTTAAAATACAATTACAATAATGTATAACTACAATCAAATAATATTACTTTGTCTCCTGCTATTAATAACAAGCTTGTCCATCAATGGACAACGTCAAGGTATGTTCCATCTTTGCACCTTTAACATCAACCCTTGCCCTTGCCCTTGCCCTTACCCTCACTAACACAAACAATCAATCAATCAAACAAATAGAATCATTCACAATGACAGTTGCCATCTTTGATCATTATCCAGAATATAATGAAAACTTTGAAGCTGATGTTGGTACTTATACTGGTCTGAAACCTGGAATGGTTAAGAAGACATTGAATGAGACTACCAAGATTCCAGACTTGGTTATTGATGAGGACTTGTGGAGATTCGGTCGTATTATTAAGCCAGACTTATTCCCATCATTCTTCTCCAATACTCCAAACATCAATAAGTTCATCCCATACGATTTGACCTTTACATTGAAGGATAACAATGGTATCTATACCATGGAGAATCAGAACTTCTTCCCAATCAATGGACAAGGATGGGATGTTGACTATGACAAGGCACACGAGTACAAGGATGCCTTTGGTGAATACCAAAACTTCCACTTCTGTCTCAAGTTGAACTCATACTTTACCTACCGTGGCAATGAAGAGTTCTTCTTCAAAGGTGATGACGATGTCTGGGTGTTCATCAACAACAAGTTGGCCGTAG
Source organism: Acytostelium subglobosum LB1 (assembly GCF_000787575.1). NCBI lineage: Eukaryota > Evosea > Eumycetozoa > Acytosteliales > Acytosteliaceae > Acytostelium > Acytostelium subglobosum. Next base: position 595,641 of record NW_012236523.1, on the reverse strand, counting down.
ATCTCGGTGGTCTCCATTCTGCCGAGGAGGGCAGTGTCGACTTGACAACCCTCAATTTGGTTAAGGTATGTTCCATCCATACAGGAACCATTCCATCACATAATTACTCACTCACTCCATCAATCAATCATGAATAATATAGGGCAAGACATATCCATTCGACTTCTACTACTGTGAGAGACACACTGATCAGTCCACAATTAGGATTGATACCAACATTGAGGTCCGTTGCCTCTGGTTCGACTTCTGTGGTATTTGTAATGGTGATGGATCTTCATGTTGCTCCGCCTCCAAGGACTGTGATGACAAGGACTCGTGCACAATCGATGCCTGTCCAGCTGCCATCACACCAGGCGCCAACCCAGACAACGTCGCAAAGTACTGCAATCACACCAAGATCACATGTGATGCCCAGACTGCCGCCGACAAGTGTAACGCCTACAAGTGTGAGGGAGGTTCATGTGTGGTCGGCGACAAGAAGCCAGCACCATTGATCTCCTGCCAAGTTGGTACCCACTGCGATCCAAAGTCAGGCTGGTTGTACAAGCCATTGTGCAGCAACAACGACAAGTGCACCAGCCTCAAGTGTGTGCCAGGCTCCGACCCAACCAAGGACCGTTGTGATTCCACTCCAGTCAACTGTAACGGCACCGACCAATTCTGCACTGTCTACAGCTGTGACTCTGCCAGTGGCTGTCTGTCCCAGCCCAAGACCTGCATGCCAGAGACACCCGAAGCCTGTACCGAGTACTTCTGTACCCCGGGCAAGGGCTGTGATTTCAAGAAGCTGAGTGAGAAGGAGTGCGGCTGCTGCGATCCATCCAAGACCGAGATGTGTAAGGTGGCCAAGTGCAACACTAACACCGAGAAATGCGAGTACTCCGACGTGGTCATCGACAACAGCGACCCGTGCATGGTTGGCCACTGCAACTTGACCACCGGCCAGATCACCTACACCCCCGTCGTGTGCAGCGGTTGCCAGGTGTGCAGCAGGGCTGCCAATGGCACATGCGTCGACACCGACTCTCTGTGCAGCCATGCCAACCAATGCACAGACGTCACCTGTCAGGCTGGTGAGTGCAAGGCAACATCAATCCCATGCCAGGACAACGACCCATGCACCATCGACAAGTGTGACCCAACCAAGGGCTGTGATCACTCTGAGAAGCTGTCCTGTCCAGATGAGGGCCTCTGTCTCGTCGGCCAATGCACCCCAGGCGTCGGCTGCACCGTCACCAACAGGACCTGTGACACTGGCGACTTCTGCATGGACTCGCTCTGTGACCCACGTCTCGGCTGCATGCAATTCGCTCGCAAGTGCGTGGCACCCGATCCCGACTGCCAGTACGGCGTGTGCAACAATGAGACACAGAAGTGTGACTTCCACGAGTACTCGCCCAAACCATTCGGCTGTAACAAGGCTGCAGTGATCTCCACCGGTGTCATTGCCGGTATTGTAGTGGCAGGTGCTGTGGCATTGGCCGTCATCATATTCGGAGGCAAGAAGGGATATGACCACTGGAAGAGTGCCAACGAGAACAAGATCACAACAACCAGTTCCAATCCACTATACACAGAGAATCCTGCATCTGGTACCAATCCACTATTTGTAGAGTCGAGCAATGCTTAAGCATTGTCTTTGTTGTAGTTGCCACATCTATCTCTATCACTATATATTATCTGTTTTTTGAACAAGGTCATTATCACAATAAACAACTCACTACCATCCCAACCCTCAACCCTTGACCCTTGCCCTAACCCTGGGATATTCTCATCGATACCACCAAACCACTGGACCCCAGGTAGATGTCATATTTTTAGGATTTATTTATAATATGATTAATTTTGAATTTTGTGTCAAGGTTGATGATATATGTGATTACATCAAAGATATCTCGGTGCTGGTCCACTGTTCCTCGGAATTGTCTATTCAATGCATTGAATAGTTTGTAGCTACTGAATATATTCTCGATGATGAATCGAATAGACTGAACCCAGTCATTGTAGATCTTTTCCATTGGGGGGAGGTGAATGGCTCCTTGCTTCTTTTTGAAGGGCGTGATTAGTGTGTCAGGTTCGCCTTGGTATCCTTTGTCAGCGACTGCCCTGACCTTGTCAATTGCCATCAATTCTTGCTTAAGCCCTTGTCTGTAAATGTCAACGTCAGCCTCGGATGCCCCATGCGGTCCGGACACCCACACAATTTCTCCAGTTCTAACTACACATGCAACTTCATACTTCACACCAAACCTCTTCTTCTCACCGTTGTAGAATCCATTGTCTTTAGTCTCCAGGTCGCAGAAGGTGGAGTCGACAGCCAATGCAATAGTTGCTTCAGGATGATCTGCGGCATGATCTGGAAGGCTCTCTTTATCTTTGTCGAACTTAGTCTTTGAAAGTGTGCGGTGCTGTGATGATGTTAGTCTGGTATGTATGCCTAATGCTCACGAACCGTCCGTACGGACAATCATATGACAGACTACTTACCTTGATGCTGAGCTGTTTGATACTGTCAATCACCATCCAAACTTTCTCTCTGAAGTTCTTATCACATACTCCAAAGTGTGCCGAGCTATAGTTGAAAGAGTTGTAGTTTCGCAAGAAGTCCAGTGTCCACATCAGCCAGTGTTGCTCGGTGAATTTAATGTCCTCAAGGAGTTGTTTGGCTACGACTTTATGTACTCCAAATTTCTCTTTGAATGAGACATCGGTATAGTCATCGAACTCTGCCTGTTTCTTTCTCTTGTACCCCATCATAAAGTGATTTAATTAATCACTAAAAACAGTTATTACTTATGTGTTGTTATTCTTGTTGTTGTTGTAGTAGTTGTAGTTGTGGTAGTTGAATGTTATCGATATGGGGTGGGGTTATTGTTTCGATTTGTGGGGTGTGTAAAGCAATCTTAAGATTTGTTCCAACAGACACCCCTAATCTAATTTGGGAAGTGGGTTGAGAACAGACCACCAAACTTGAAATGAGAAGTTGTCATGTTCCTCACAGTAAATCTCATACTTCCCGACTTGTGGTTCTATGTTGAGACAGGTGACATATATACACATTTGTCTATTATAATACTTACTTCACCAATTAAAATGTGCGTACAATCTTCAGATTTACTTGAACATCTTAGATTGATATAATGAGGTAGTTTTTCCAAACAAGTTCATATAGATTTCAAATTGACCAGAGACTAATCTTTAATATTGGCCTATTGTCTCTCACTCTTTAATTTCCGATGTAAGGGAAGATCTTAATTAGTCATAGGTTGAGATATTAAGTAACAACTTAATCCTCTCAATTAAATTGTTATTGACAATATTTATCATACAATGGTTTATCTAGTTATATTAGATGATAATAATAATTATTAATGGCTTTTACTCACAAACACTTCTCTCCTGAGGAGATGGTTGTTATCAATCAGAGCGTAGCTGAAGGCCTAAACTACGATCGTATTGCGGCCAAACTCTTAGCAGATTTTGGAAATAGTAAGAATCAATCAATCAATCAATCAACCAATCAATCATCATCATTCAATCAATCAATCAATATATTTGATAAAAATACTAACCAATTATAAATCTCAAATCTAGATCGCACTCCAAGGTCAATCCAGAATAAAGTTGAAAGGGAAAGAGCAGTTATCGAACTGGGCAATGTGAATGCTGGAGGAAGGAGAATGAGAGCACCTGCCAGACAAGCACCTGCAGTGCCCCTACCCGATGCACCTGCTGGACAAGTAGCTGAAGAACCTGAACATGCACATGAACCTGCTCCTGGGCCTGCACATGCACCTGCTCCTGCTCCTGCTCCTGCTCCTGCTCCTGGACCTGAACCTGCTCCTGCACCTGCTCCTGCTCCTGCTCCTGCTCCTGCTCCTGCACCTGCTCCTGCACCTGCTCCTGCACCTGCTCCTGTACCTGCTCCTGCACCTGCACATGAACCTGTGCTCGTACGTATTCCTCGCCAAGCTCGACGTGCCCCCCAACCTGCTCTAGTGATTGATGATGATACCCCTGCGTCACCCCCTCTCAAGTTCAGAAGGAGTGAGGAGAACATATATGATGATTATGATATGGATCCATTGGCAGAGGTCACCCAATCAATTGCCTCTCTCACCATCCACCCCTTCCACCATCTTTCTGGAGTGACTGGTTGCCCTGGTATTGTCAAGATCCATTATTGTTTTCCCTATGCCAACTTTAAGGTGGTCCAAGCTGTCCTTGGTGATAAGAAGGATACTGTAGAGGTGAGCCTGTCAACTAACAATGTTACCAGGGACTGTTGGGAAGGCATAGTTGACCAACATGAGATGGATCATATTGCCATCCCCAAGTCTAACCAACACATACTTGTGATCCCAATTGATCCGAGATACAAGGGCATAAGAGCAGTGACCAAAGACAACCATGGTCGTCGTTGGTGGGGAGTGATAATTGTGGCTGCTTCAAAGTCACTTAACAATGACAAATTGCAAGAGTATTTGCTTGAAAACAAAATTTAATAATAAATAGAATAATTTGAAACAAATGACATCTACCTGGGGTCCACTTTGAAGATATTTTTCGAAAAGTTGAAGGATGTCGACAAGATCTTAACTTTAAAGATTGTCACTTGTCTCGAGACATTGTTATAAGCAACTTATAATACATATACATATAAATAATGTCTTCACATGCATTGACAGTCCTATCTGCTATAATAGGTTGGGCTTACTTTGTATGTTGGTCATTATCATTTTATCCACAAGTAATTCTAAACTATAAAAGGAAGTCGTATGTATTAATATAGTACACGAGTCAATCAATCAATCAATGAACTAACATACATTGATAACAACAACAGAGTAATAGGTTTATCATTTGATTACTTGTTATTTAACATTACAGGTTATATATGTTACTCGATATACAATTGTGTTGTTTACTGGAGTCCTGTCGTCAGAGCTGAGTACCTACATAAGTTTGGTCCACCAATCCCTGTACAACCTAACGACATGTACGTAACTAGAATGCATGTGTTCAATCTCCCTCTCTCAATCACTAACTCATTCAATCAATCAATAGTGCATTCTCACTTCATGCTTTGTTATTGACGATCATAACGATTGGACAGTGTTTGATATATGAACGTCGCGATCAAAAGAACTCGATATATTCAATATTGATAGGTATTGGAATATGGATATCGATCATTATTGTGCTGGGCATAGGTGGTGGAGGAGTAGTCAACTGGCTATGGGTTGTAACATATCTCAGCTACGTCAAGTTGTTCATCACCTTTATCAAGTACGTGCCCCAAGCCTTTATGAACTATAAGAAGAAGAGCACCGATGGTTGGAGCATCGGCAATGTGCTACTGGACTTCTCCGGTGGTATCCTATCACTGTTACAGATGTTATTAGATGCTGTCAATGCAGGTAGGTGCACTCATTCAATCATTCATTCATTCAATCATGGACTAACTCACACAATTCAATCAATCAATCAATCAATCACATTCATTAGACAACTGGAAGGTATTCATTGGTGACCCGGTCAAGTTTGGCCTGTCAATATTTAGCATTGCATTTGATATTGTATTCATGATTCAGCACTATTGCTTGTACAAAGACGCTCATGGTGATGAGGATGGTTATCGTCAGATACAGACACCTCCACAACAGGACGAGATATCAAGACCATTGACAGAGGATGTAGATGTAGATGAAGCAGACGAGATTGGCGGATGAATGAGTGAGTCGATGGTTTCAATAATACAATGGATTCCAGGTTGATTGATTGATTAGGCAATATTTTTATTTATTATTATTAATAAGGGTTGTGCTATGACAATCCCGACAAACTCATTCGGACATTCAAGCCACAGTATTGTCTTAAACTGGAAGATCAATCCCATGTCCACGTCAGTGGTGGACATTCGTACAGAACAGCAGTGACGCCAGTCTGCAGGTCGAATGACAGCAGCCTGTAGAATATATTATTGTAGTCCTCATCTTTGTAGTTGTTGACAAGGTAGAGCATGTTGTTAAGGTAGTACACATATTGATCTTGGAAAGCGCCTTGTCCTTTCCGGATATATCCAACATGAGCGTGTCGATGTTGAAGCGATCCACACGGTTCAACACTGTATCGCCCAGACTGCCACCGACCAGATAGATGTACTTGTCACCATCGTAGCATGTCACTGCTGTTCTGTACGACGTCAAGGTATCAAAAGCGGCAGGCTGTCATTTCGATGGCGTTGACCATATCTATGTCATGACCGGGAGTGAATTCATCCGATATAGATTGACCAACAATGGAGTGACCAAGCTAGCTTGCAAAATTGTGCGTTGACGTCAAACCATGAATGTCTCATTTGTGTTCTTTCACTAAAGTTGTAAAGAGATACATATACATGACAGACAACAACAGGAGTAATAGTAATAATGATGATGAAGATAGATCAATGATATGTCAGATACATAAGAAGAAGGAGAAGTTCATTTGTTGGACTTGTAAGTTGTCGATATGCACTGTTTGTGTGTCCAATCATAATGGTCACAACATGAGTCATGTTGATTACATCAAGGAATGTTTGATGAAGAAGGAGTATCACGGATTGTGGTGCATGCCAAGGTTGGATCATCTCTGGAAGACACTTCAACAGTGCGTTGAGTCATATCAATCGTTGGAGGAGACACAGAAGGAGGTCAGTGATCACTTTGAACAACTGTTCAAACTGTTGATGGCACAGGAACACAAGATCAAGACACCAATCAATGTTCAAATGTCCCACATTCAATCAACAATCAACGACATCATCAATGAGATCAATGATCTCAATCACATCCTCAACATGTCACATCCAGTTGATAGCAACGACAACGAGGATCGGGACGTCCCAAGAGTGATCCAATCGATCCAATCATGTTCAACGATCAATCAGTTCATCAACACATTGTCATCAACTCAATCATTACAACAATCGGACAGTATCAGTGCACTCAGTGACAATGAACTGATGAAGATGATCAAGAATCACAATCATCTCATGGATGATGTGCAGTATGATATGGCTAAACTCAAAGCTCAATTGATCATTACCGACATTATCATGGTGAATGAAATCAAGGAGAAGATTCAATCATGCTTTGATCTCGTTGAGCCTGTCCAACATGTGACCGATCATCCATTCAACCATCACATCATCTCATTGAACGACAATGGATTCTCACTGTTCTCGCTGGAGACATCCAAATGGAGTTCAAGCCACAGTATTGTCTTAAACTGGAAGATCAATCCCATGTCCACGTCAGTTGTGTACGCACGTGGCCATGTATACCTGTTTGGCGGCATCGAATTAACTAGATACACCCGCATCTCACTCGATGACAACAATCAATGTTATGATGCCGAGATCGTTGGTGTCAGTGGTGGACGTTGCATATCGACATGCTACGATGGCGAAAAGTACATCTATCTGGTCGGTGGCAGTCTGGACGATCAGGTGTTGGACCGCGTCGATCGCTTCAACATCGATAGGCTCAAGTTTGATCATGTTGGAATATACCCAAAAGAAGGCGAATGCTACAACAAATACGCGTACTACCATAACAACAAGCTATACCTTGTCAATAACTATGAAGAGGCCAGAGGAATGGTCTTCAAGCTCCTCTCGTTCGACCTGCTGACTGGTGTCACTGAGGTTCTGCACGACAACAAGACATCAAGTTCGGGGGCATGTTGTTTCGATGGCGTTGACAACATCTATGTCAGACCGACGATGAATTCATTCGATATAGGTTGTCGAGCAAGTTGGTGACCAAGATGGCGAAGTGTCCTTGCAGGTATGGTAAGCTGGAGTACGATCCATCATTTGGAATATTCAGCATCTATGGAAAGGGTAGCAACCATCAATACTCAATCAAAGATAACAAGTGGACATTGATCAATGACAATGACCGAAAGATTGAAAGATTCAGTAATCTATGTATGATTTGCGATTGATTGATTGATAGTAATTACGAACAATAAAGTGGTCCAGGCCTCGTTCTTCGCATTCATTCATCAACGTTCGTTTGTTCAATTTGTCAAAGAGATATTTTGAGAGATAGATATTGAATGGCTGACAATAATGATGAAGATAGGTCATTGATATGTCAGAAGCATAAGAAGAAGGAGAAGATCATTTGTTGGACATGCAAGATGTCGATGTGCACTGTTTGTGTGTCCAATCACGGTGGACATGAGATGAGTCATGTTGATCACATCAAGGAATGTTTGATGAAGAATGAGTATGATGGATTGTGGTGCATGCCAAGGTTGAATCATCTCTGGAAGACACTTCAACATCTATTACAAGACGTCCAATGAGTTCACCAGAATCACATTGTCCAGCAAGTTGTTGACCAGACTGGAAAGGTGTCCAATCAAAACTGGAAAGCTGGAATATGATCCTTTATATGGTTTATACAACATATTTGATAATAATTCCGACCATCGATACTCAATCCAAGATCAGTCCCCCGACCACATCAGTGGTGTACGCTCGCGGCCATGTCTACATGTTTGGCGGAGCTCAATCACCGGCGAGATTCACGCGCGTTGCCCTCAGTTACAACAACAACATTCAAACCTATAATGGCGAGATCTATGGCATCGATGGTGGATACGCAATATCTGCTAACTTCGACGGTGGCAAGTACATCTATCTGGTCGGTGGCAGTCTGTACCAAAAGGTGCTTCACCGTGTAGACCGCTTCAACATCGACACGCTCAAGTTCAACCATGTTGGTACCTTCCACCAATCAGGAATAGGGTTTGTAGGCCAATGCGAGAACAAGTACGCGTACTACCTCAACAACAAACTCTACCTGGTCAATCAATATGTTGGGACCAGCGCAATGGAATACAGACTCCTCTCATTCGACGTGAAGACGGGAGCCAGATTGGTTATCCTCGAGAAGTTCTTGAGGCATACATTGACAGGCTGTTGTTTCGATGGCGTGGATAACATCTATTTCAGGATGCATGAGGAATTCATACGAGTATCATTGTCCAGCAAGTTGGAGACCAAACTGGCACCATGTCCAATCAGAAATGGAAAGTTGGAGTATGATTCATCGTTTGGAATATACAGCATCTATGATAATCATAACGACTATCGCTACTCAATCCAAGATAACAAGTGGACATTGATCCTAGAGAATAACCGGTTAAATGATCGAACTAATTCAAGATACTCTGGACATTGTTTGATACTTGATTAAATGATCCATTCATTATGTTTAATTAATCTTTCATTCATTATATCTGCGATAGTTCAGGTCTGGATGTTTGTATACATTGCCAAGGAAGATTCCAGGTTGAAGCATTGTATCAATGAGTGCATTGTCAGTTTTGGATACTTGAATGAAAGTGAAATCAGACAGATCAAGTATATTGGTGACGCAGGTCTTGAGATTGTTGATGAACATCTCCATATGTTTGTCAAAATGTTGATCGTCAGGCTCATAGCAACCAATAAGGATTAGTGTGTCAATCTGTCGACCAAGCAATGGTACGTGACAAAATGTCCGCAAAGACACATGTTGAACTGGACACGAACCATCTTGGAGTAGGTATTCAAGGAAGGGTTGATGATGTGCATCATTATTGCTCTCCAAGCTATTGTGGAATATGAATGTGTGGAGCGATGGTCGTCGTCTCATGAACAGGATGAGCTCCTCATAGAACGTCTTGGCCACGCCCTCATACATTATATCCGCATGGTCATGTCCACAGCTTGGTGAGAAGTCAAAAGTGAGCGATTCGAGGTGCATCAAGAGATCCATGTCTCTAAAGAACATCTTGGCTTGTCCAACTGCATACAATGAGTAGCCAGAGTGGCCAGCGCCACATTCATCGAAGATTGTGAGAGATGTGATGTTGGTGCAACGTCCAAATAGCTCACTTGCCAGCTGACAATCATATTCGTCTTTCTCCCGACAGTAATCACGATAACAGCATATATTTGGATTTAGTAACCTGAGATCCAATGTCTTGATCAGATTGTTGTCGTGTGGAATATGATCAATCAAAGAATAGATAGCTCCTGAATACAGATAATTGATCACCATCGAGTCGATTGAATGTGGGTCCAGTGCATATTGCCTAATGAGAGTTGCCAGCTGTCCTGAACTTGGTTGAGACTTTGGCCACACTTGTTAGTGATTGTAAAAATAGACTTGGCAATGTCCTTCTTGTGATCAAGTGGTTGACTTGATGAATATGACTGTAGTTCTTTCGCTTGTATGCCAGAATTGCTTTCTTCTCTCCTCTTTCTCTCCCTCTCCTCATCGTGGTCATCACCGACCAGTATGATCGAGGTGATGTGTTGAGTGAGATGCAATGAGTACTTGGTGTCGAGATGTTTGGTGACATCATACAATGAATCAATCATTGCAATGTCATCATAGTCTTCGGGTCTAGCGTCAAAGTCGCTGTCATGATCACATTTAGATTGAGAATGGACATTTATTATCAGCTGTGTGTTCAGCGATCTGATCATTGAATGAATTGACCAGCTGACCAATGACAATGACCTAGACCAATTCTTGTCAACATCATCAGATGTGCGCATCAACCTAATGATTGAGCTTATTAGTAATGGGTTGAGCATTGGTGTATCTGTATTTATATCATTAATTTGATCATTAGATTCATTCATTTGAATTCAAGTTTGAGGACAGCCCTCATATCATTCACCATTCTTATAATAAAAAATTAATAATAAATAAACAATGGATACAAATAATGATGACGGGAGATCAATGATATGTAAGAAGCATAATAGGAAGGAGAGGTTCATTTGTTGGACTTGTAAGTTGTCGATGTGCACTGTTTGTGTGTCCAATCACAATGGTCACAACATGAGTCATGTTGATCATATTAAGGAATGTTTGATGAAGAAGGAGTATGATGGATTGTGGTGCATGCCAAGGTTGAATCATCTCTGGAAGACACTTCAACAATGTGTTCAATCATATCAATCATTGGAGGAGACACACAAAGAGGTCAGTGATCACTTTGAACAACTGTTCAAACTGTTGATGGCACAGGAACACAAGATCAAGACACCAATCAATGTTCAAATGTCACACATTCAATCAACTATCAACAACATCATCAATGAGATCAATGATCTCAATCACATCCTCAACATGACACTACCAACAGATAGTAACAATGAGAGCAAAGTCAAAGAGGACCAAGATGTCTCCAAAGTAATTGGATCAATCGAATCATGTTCAACGATCAATCAGTTCATCATCACATTGTCATTAACTCAATCACAACAATCAGACAGTATCAATGCACTCAGTGACAATGAACTGATGACGATGATCAAGAATCACAATCAACTCATGAATGATGTGAAGTATGATATCACTCAATTCAAAGCTAAATCAATGAAAGATGAGATAATCAAGTTGAATGACGCCAAGGATAAGATCAAATCATGTCTTGGTATCATTGAGAAAGTTCAACGACCAGCAGTTCAGCACTCATTCAAACATGACATTATCAATCTGCTGGACAAAGGATACTGTGTATTCTCATTGGACACATTCAAATGGAAGCCGTACCAGAATGTATTCCAGAATGTACTGTCGATGAGGGTGGACAACCCTACACTATCAACTGTTTACGCCCGCGGCCATATCTACCAGTTTGGAGGTGACTTCACACCAACTCGCTACATTCGATTGTCACTGGCTGACAAAAGCTGTTATGATGGCAAAATTGTTGGAGTCAATGGTGGCTACTATATATCATCATGCTTTGATGGTGATAAGTACATCTATCTCGTTGGTGGAATAATGGACTACAAGAGATTGAATCGCGTGGATCGCTTCAACATTGACACTCACCAATTCGAACATGTTTGTCAGCTACAAACTCCACTTGTCAATGATAAAGGTGGCTTGCACTGCCACAAGAACAACAAACTCTACATGGTCAATAAACTGAATGATAGTGGCTACCAAGTCAAGACGTTCGACTTGTTGACACACGCCCAAGTCTTCCTGCTAGAGGTAACTTCTAATGGTAGTCAATATCAAAACGATTGTTTCGATGGCATTGATAACATCTACATCAAGACCTCTAGTGCATTCCATCGGATCACTCTGTCAAGCAAGCAAAAGACCATACTAGCTAAGTGTCCAGCATCAAATAACAATTTATTGTATGACCCAACACTAGGTAGAATCTTCAGCATAGGTGGAAAGAATGACAACTATCAATACTCTGTTCAGAATGACAAGTGGGTATTGATCAAGGACAATGGCAGGATGAAGACTCGAGTGGCCCCATTCTGTTTGCTTAGCAGTTATAATTGAGTATAAATAAAGTCCCGTTCCTTCCCTGGGAAGTTGAGGGAACACCTAAGCAAACAAATGAAACCTATATTTACTATCATTCGAAAGTTTAGTCAGAGATACCAGTCCATCAACATTACAATGGTCAGCTGGAGTATGATCCATCGTATGGAATATACTACCACAACCACATGCTCTACTTGGTCAATGAGTACGAGAGGGTCAGTTCCTATAAGGGCTATAAACTCTTCTCGTTCAACCTGCAGACGGGGGCCACAGTCGTTCTCCTCGACAGCTTCTTGAAGAATACATTGACAGGCAGTTGCTTCGACCGTATTGACAACATCTATTTCAAGATGCCCGATGAATTCATCCGTGTATCATTGACAATCAAGTTGGTTACCAAGTTGGAAAAATGTCCAGAAATGGAAAGCTGGAGTATGATCCAACATTTGGAATATACAGCATCTTTGGAAATGAAAACTATCGATACTCAATCCAAGATAACAAGTGGACATTTATCAAAGACATTGACCAACAAGATAGAACCAATTCAAAATTCTCATCTCAATGTTTGATTCTAGATTAAACCATCCACAATACATTCAATCATTCAATCAATCAAGTCATTAATAATTATTTTAATTGAAATGACATCTTGTGGAAACACTAAATATAGTAATATTAATTGTATTAATAATTATTTGAATCATAGGGTAATTTTTATTAACTATTTAAAAATTCGCGCCAAATTTCAAATTTATTGAGTTTAACGGAATTTGAATAGTGATGATTTTGGAGGGAACTCAATTTAGGTGATGAGGTAGGGGGTGTGAAGTTGGACTTCCCTCCTTTCTCTCTCTCTCCATCCATCGATCCAACCAACCAACCAACATTTATTACTTCATTATTATACTTTACAAATACATACATAACAAAGTAATACTTCTTCACACATACAAACAACATTGAATGTATATATAACTATCGCCTTGTCAACGTTAAGAAGTTTATAAACAACAACAATAATAATAATAGTCAACTACAGTCAGACTGATAGCAACAACAGCAGCAGGGTTCATATTTAAGTATATATCTCCTAGTTTAGTTTATCATCAGCATTAGCATCAGCATCATCTCTTCTTCACATCTTTATATAATATATTTAATAATAGATTATATACTTTAATTCATTTACCCTATTCAATCAATTCAATCATATCAATCAATAATATAACAACAATAACAACAAAACAATGACAACTACAGTAGTACAATCTTCCGTACCATTCATTGAGATCATCAATGCATCAAAGGCAAAGAATGCTAGAATACCATTGAAGCCAGACCAAGGTGAAAAGTTCACCTTTGGAAGGTATGTAGTATACATCACATGATCACTTCATTCATTCATACATATACTAACTCAATCAATCAATCAATCAAACATATACATATAGACTCTATGAGAATGACATTAGAATACACAAGCCAGGTGTATCAGATTTACATACGTCCATCACTCAGGACAGCAAAGGAAATGTGAGTGTCGCCGCGACATTCAATCAATCAATCATCCTTCCAATCAGTCCCTTACTAACATGTTCAATTCAATTGAACAATACCATAGGTCATCTTGAAGAATGAGAGCCAGACCAATGGTACCTACTTGAACAAGGTCAATGTTGTCAAGCCAACCAAACTGAAGGATGGCGACATCATCACCATCTCTGGATCAGACTTCCGTTTCAACACCTCCAACTTGAGCTCAACACCAAAGACTCCAAAGCTCTCCAAGCTACCAATGAGCGAGAGGGTATGTTCATTCAATCACTCAATCAGAACGGTCTGTTACACTCATACTAACATCATCATCATTGTTAACGACAAAATAGAAGAAGATTCCCTTGCAGTCTCTGGAGAACTTGATGGACACAAGCTCAACGTCCTCTACTACATCATCCAAGGGCAGCGTGAAGCCACCCTCGACCGTTGCCAAGATCAACGTGTCCAAGGACGCCCAGCTCAAGAAGCAACCAATCAAGATGCAACCCATCGTAGACACAAGTGTCGCTGACGTCACTGCCAACGACATTGACAATGAGGACAGCCAGATGAACGATGAGAACAACGAGAATGACATCTCGTTGGCCGCCACCGATGACACATCCTTCATCTCATCGTCTTCTCGTGCCGCCACTTCTGTCAGCAGCACACCAAACAACACTAGCCGACTGTCGGTCGGCTCGTCCAACGCCACTGGCAACAGCTCATACTTGATGACGCCACAGACACCCAGCTCGGTGTCGTCGCCACCCAGCACACCCTACTCTGCCTACTCCAACAACAACAACACATCGGTTATGTCGGCTGCTGGCATGTTCAACACTCCAATGAGCGTGAACAACAACGTCGTCAAGAAGCAGGTGCAGATCAATGCACTGACTCCCTCGTCCAAGCCTCTGCGTGGCATTCTCAAGACGCCACACCCCAAGATGGCCATCGAGATGACACCCGACACCCCAGTGCAGAGACCATCGCTCAACACTACATCCATCCCAATGCAGTTGCTGCCCAAGGCAACGCCAGTCAAGACATTGGCGACTCCACCATCGACCCCCGCCACCCTTGGCAAGACACCAATGTCCTCCAAGAAGCTGACCATCGCAAGGTCACCAATGAACCAGACTCTCGAGTTTGACAAGGCCGAGGCCATCATCAATGAGGCCGAGTTCGAGGCCGAGCCCGATGTCGAGGTCGAGCCAGAGGAGCATGTCGAGGAGGAGCAGAACTTTGAGCACCTCCACGAGCAGATGGAGGAGGAGGCCGAGGTTGAGGCCGATGCTGAGGAGCAGGTCGCTGCTTCCAAGTCCAAGAAGAAGGCCAACAAGAAGAAGCCCGCCAAGAAGCCATTGGTCATCGTGCCACGTCACACTCCAGACGAGAAGAACCTCAACAAGCCCAACCTGTTTGTCCGTGGCGCTCACCTCGAGTCTCCCATGGCCACTCCAATCCAGAAGCAGTCAAAGACTGTTGCCGGCGAGAAGCGCACAGTCCGCCAGCAGATCGCCCAGGAGGACACTGACCACGTCATGTTTGACGACACCTTTGCCACTGACGCCTCAACAATGTTCACTCCAGCTCGTCGCGCCAGCATGCTGCAAACACCCAAGTCTGGCAAGTCTGTTGCCACCCCAACCTCTGTGTCCAGATTATCATCAACCTTCCTCACTCCATCGGTCGTTACCACCGCCACCGCCACACCCAAGTCTGCCACTCCAGTCAACTTGTTCAACTCGCTGTCCAGCAGCGTGTTTGCAACTCCAAAGAGTGCCGCCAAGTCCGACGTCAATGAAGAGGTCGAGTTGGAGGAGCAAGACGATGCTGAGGACGAGATCGAGGTCGAAGTCGAGGAGATGGGCGAGGACCAAGACCTCGAAACCGACGAGGTCGAGGAGGATCTTGAAGAGGCTCAAGAAGACGATGAAGCCGCCGATCAAGATGACCAAGTCGACGCTGAAGAGGATGAGGCTGAGCTGGCTGTTGAAGCCGCTGACCAAGACGATCAAGTCGAGGAAGACGATGAGGAGCTAGCCCTCGAGGAAGAGGAGGACGTTGAGGCCGCCGATCAAGAGGACCAAGTCGATGAAGACGAGGCCGAGCTTGCTACCGAAGAAGACCAAGAGGACGCTGAGGCCGCCGATCAAGAGCAGGAGTTTGCCGTCGAAGACCAAGAGGACGCCGAAGTTGCCGATCAAGACGACCAAGTCGACGATGATGAGGCCGAGTTTGCCGTTGAGGAGGATGAGGTTGCTGAAGCCGATGACCAAGACGAGCAAGTCGACGCCGAAGAAGACGAGGCCGAGCTGGCTGTTGAGGAAGATGAGCTGGCCGCCGAAGAAGCTGAAGCCGCTGACCAAGACGATCAAGTCGAGGAAGAGGAGGTGGACACTGAAGCAGCCGACCAAGACCAACTCGATGCCGAAGACGAGGACGAGATGATTGATGAGGAGGACGCCGAAGTCGCCGATCAAGAACAACTCGAGGAGGATGCTGAAGCCGAGCTCGCCGTCGAGGAGGAGGACACTGATGCCGTCAACCAACTGATCGAGGAAGACGAGGAGGATGCTGAAGTCGCCGACCAAGACGATCAAGTTGAGGAGGAGGACGATGAAGCCCTAACCGCCGACGAGGAACTTGTTGAGCAAGACGACGAGCAAGATGAAGTCGAACAAGCAGAAGTCGAGCAAGACGAGGAGCTCCAGGCCGAGGAAGACGAGCTTGCCCTCGAAGAACAAGAGGACGCTGACGAGCTTGCCGAAGATGATGTCGACCAAGACGATCAAGTCGAGGAGGAGGAGGAGGAGGAGGACGCCGAAGCCCTTGAATCTGATGAAGAACAAGAAAAGAATGCTCTCGCCGCTGAGGCTGATGTCGAGGATGCCGAACAAGAGGAGGCCATGGACGACCAGGAGGCTGAGGCCGACGAGTTGATGCAGCAAGATGAGGAGACTGCTCAAGAGTTCGAGGAGGAGGATGAGCTCATCGAGGAGGAGGAGGAGGAGGAAGTCGAAGGTGATGAGGATATTGCCGAGGACTATGAAATGGTCGACGAGGAACAAGTCCAATACGATGTCCCTCAAACACCAGACAAGTTCTCCACTCCCTCCAAGTCACAAACTCCAGCCAAGGCTCAAACCCCAGCCAAGGTGCAGACTCCAGCCAAGGTGCAGACCCCAGCCAAGGCACAGACCCCAGCCAAGGTACAGACCCCAGCCAAGGTACAGACCCCAGCTAAGGCACAGACTCCAGCCAAGACCCCTGTCAAGACTCCAGTCAAGGAGCAGACTCCAACCAAGGTCCAGACTCCAGCCAAGACCCCTGTCAAGACTCAGACTCCAGTCAAGGTCCAGACCCCAGTGATGTCAACACCTGATAGGACTATGACTCCTGCCAAGTCACCTGCTCCATCTCACAAGAAGAGAAAGAATGTGGAGGAGGATGAGACCATCCAAGATCAGGTCGTCACCAAGAAGACAAAGAAGTCTAAGAAGGTGGTCGAGCCTGAGGTTGAGGAGCAGGTCGAGGAGCAAGAGGAGGTTGTCATTGAACCACCTAAGTCCAGGAAGTCTACCACTACCAAGAAGTCCAAAAAGGTGGTCGAGCCCGAGCCAGAGCCTGAGGTCGAGGAGGAGGTCGAGGAGCCAATCGTAGAGGTCAAGTCAAAGGCCAGAAAGTCTTTAAGATCTAAGAAGGCTGTTGTCGAGCCAGAGCCAGAGCCTGAGGAGGAGCAAGAGACTGTACAGGAGGAGGAAGAGGAGGTTGTCGTACCAACCTCCAAGTCCAGGAAGTCAACTGCCACCAAGAAGTCCAAGAAGGTGGTCGAGCCCGAGCCAGAGCCTGAGTTGGAAGAGGAGGTTGAGGAGCCAATCGTAGAGGTAACCAAACCAAGAAAGTCCTTATCCAGAAGATCAAAGAAGGCTGTTGTTGAGCCAGAGCCAGAGCCTGAGGTGGAAGAGCAAGAGACTGTTGAGGAGGAGGTTGCCGTATCCAAGTCCAGGAAGTCCACAGCTACCAAGAAGTCAAAGAAGATGGTCGAGCCAGAACCAGAGGTGGAAGAGGAGGTAGTTGAGCCAGAGCCTGTCATAGAGGCAAAGGGCAGGAAGTCCACCACCACMAAGAAGTCCAAGAAGGTKGYCGAGCCMGAGCCAGAGCCTGAGGTGGAGGTRGAGGAGGTTGAGCCCGAGACCAAGAAACGCTCCAAGAAGTCCACTTCACTCAAGAGATCGAAGCGCGATGAAGAGGAGGAGTCCGAGGTTGTTGAGACAAAGTCATCAAGGTCGTCCAAGAAGGCCAGAACTGTCGAGCCAGAAGTGGTGGTGCCAACCAAGTCTACCAAGACCAAGGCCAAGAGAACAGTAGAGGTCGTGGCTGAGCCCGAACCTGAAGTAGAAGTGGCAACCAAAGCCAAGGCTACTAGGTCCAAGGCTTCCAGGAAGACAGTAGAGGAGGTCGCCCCAGAGCCAGAGGTCAAGCCAACCAAGAGCTCAAAGTCATCCAAGTCAAAGAAGATTGTGGAAGAGGAGGAGCAGGAGGAGGTCATCGAGAAGACCACCAAGTCGACCAAGTCTGCCAAGTCTTCAAAGTCAAAGGTAGTTGAGATGGACGAACAGGATGAAGTCGAGGAAGACAAGCCAAAGAAGAAGTCATCATCAAAGAAGACCGCCAGCAAGAGCAAGGTAGCCCATGTCGAGGAAGTCGAGGAGGAGGAGATGGTCGAGGATGTGAAGCCAAGGAAATCAAAGGCAAGCATCAGCAGATACGACGCCGAGATTCTCAAGTCAGTCAGCTCGAGGACCAGAAGGGCCAAGGAGGCAGAGGAGGCCGAGGAGGAGATTGCTTCAAAGAAGTCCACCCGCAAGACCAGGACCAAGTAGTCATTCATCTCGATCAATATATTTACAACAATGTACAATCAATAATTTAAACAAACAAATGAACAATCTTTAAAATGATGGTTATCATTCCATAACAAATAGTCGGTCTTGATTTAATCAAATCCATGCCAAACTTGAATTACTTTATTATTCATCAATCAACCTTTCTAATCTCGTATTAAACATAAAGGGGCTGAGCGACTCTTCATCCTATCATTGTCCTTGATCAATGTCCACTTGTTATCTTGAATTGAGTACCGATAGTTGTCGTTCTTTCCAAATGAACTTCTCCTTCTTCTTATGCCTCTGACATATCATTGACCAATCTTCATCATTGTCATTATTAGTGTTGTTGTCTGACATCATTTCTATCTTATAACTGAATAAATGGCTGAAGTTTAATGGCAAGATCATTTCTTATTTTGTGACTCTATCTTTTGAAAATAATGAAAGGTTGAATATCAAACTCGTTAAAGAAGCACTTTTACAGGCCGTTGAGATCAACTTATAACATTTGATTTGAATATCAATCGTAATTATTCCATCATATATCTCTTGTCTATGTATCTCTGTATCATTTACACCAGCGATTGATGAACATGATCTAGTTGCATTCAAACTTGTCTCAAATTCCTGACGCATTGAGTTACATTCAAACATTTTCGGGATAATGTATATTAGATGACATAAAATTATGCTTACTACTACTCTGAACAATAACTTTGACATCTTATGATATTAATAACGTAATTAATTTACTTGATTGAGTGTCAGTGACAGTTGATGATGATCATGTTTTTATGATTGTTAACGTACGTATGTTTGATTGATTGATTGATTGGTTGATTAACTAACTGATTGTCAGTGTAAGTGAGGGAAGGTCACTCAAACATGCAAGGTCCACCACCCCAGGCACCAAGGTGAAGATCATTTATGGGTTTCAAAAGTGGACCTAATACTCCAGTCAGTCTCCAACTATATGGACAACTAATAAAACATATGAATGTTTTTGTCCAACAATAGAAATAACAACCACTTATGTCTCTTGCCCCATGAGTTCCTGTGTCTTGTTTTAACATGATGATCATATTCTTTGTCGTCGTCATTATATTATCTTCTATACATGTCGTATCTATGCTTTATTGAGTATGAGTATGAGTTGCGTTGCTTTGTGGTCTGGTAAAACACATATGAATTAACAGTGGAATCATAATGAGCAAACAGAGATATTCAAAGGGCTCTATGGCCATCTTATAACAATCTACTTTCATACTATAAGAAACGGCCATATCATTTATATGTCGCCGTTCTCTTTCTATATCTTCTATACTTGCGAATGATGTACATGATCTAGTTTCTTTCAAACTATTAATCTCCCCAGCCGATGAGTAACAATCGATCACTTTCGGGACACTGTACGCTAGATAACATATAAATATGAACAAGATTGTGTTCACTGTCTTTGACATATATCATGTATTGATGGCTTATCTTGATTGAGCATCAGTGAGTTGATCTTTATATTGATGATGATCATTGTTCGTACGAACCTATTATATATGTTTGATTGATTAGTTTGTAAATGAGGGAAAGACTCTGGAACTTGCTTGAATTTGGGTAAAGAAGACGACGATTTGAAAGTATGAATGGATGGGCATTTATGGTTCAACAACAAAGCACAATTACTAATGTATTAAACATAAAGGCTTTGAACGACTCTTCATCATATCATTGTCCTTGATCAATGTCCATTTGTTATCTTGAATTGAATAAAGATGATTTTGTTCTTTCCACCAATGCTGAAGATGACACCATCAGCTGTTGCATCATACATTAAGTTGCCAAATGATGGACACTGCTCAAGCACGGTCACCAGTTTGCTTGACAGTGTGACTCGATGGAATTCATTGGTCTTTACAAAGAAGTTGTCAATGCCATCGAAACATGCGCTTTCAATGTATTCAGTGCATTTTATCTCCATCAGTATTTCATTGGTTCGGGTCAACAAGTCGAACGTCTTGATTCTGTAACCAATACAAGTAACATTGTTACCATCAACCATCGATTCAACCAGGTAGAGTTTGTTGTTGTGGTGGTGCAAACCATCGGTAAATGGTGTTAGTAACTCGCCAACATGCTCGAATTGGAGAGTGTCAATGTTGAAGCGATCCACGCTTTTCTGTCTCTTTATGTCGCCGAGTCCACCAACGAGATAGATATACTTGTCACCATCGAAGCATGTTGATATATAGGAGCCACCACTGACTCCAACAATGTTGGCATCATGACACTTATTATCGGCAAGTGAGATACGAGTGTATCGTTTTGGTGAGGTGTGACCTCCAAACTGGTAGATGTGGCCACGAATGTAAACTGTTGCTGTTGAACTATGGTCCACCTTCCTAGGCAATACATTCCTGTGCGATGTCCATTTGAATGTGTCCAATGAGAGTACAGAGTATCCATTGTCAATCATATTGATGATGTGATTGTTGAATTGGTGTTGAACTGCTGGTTGTTGAACTTGTTCAATCAGACCAAGACATGATTTGATCTTATTCTTGGTGTCATTCAACTTGATCATCTCATTCTTCATTGATTGTGTTTGGAGGTGAGTGGGAGTTTGGTGAGATCATACTGCACATCATTCATGAGTTGATTGTGATTCTTTATCATCATCATCAGTTCATTGTCGTTGATTGTGTCTGTATCTTTGTCTGATTGTTGTGATTGAATTGATGACAATGTGTTGATGAACTGATTGATCGTTGAGCATGATTTGATTGATCCAATCACTTCAGATACATCCTGGTCATCGTTAACTTTGTTGTTGTTGTTATCAATTGGATGTGACATGTTGAGGATGTGATTGACATCGCTGATCTCATTGATGATGTTGTTGATAGTGATTGAATGTGTGACATTTGAACATTGATTGGTATCTTGATCTTGTGTTCCTGTGCCATCAACAGTTTGAACAGTTGTTCAAAGTGATCACTGACCTCTTTGTGTGTCTCCTCCAATGATTGATATGACTCAACACACTGCTGAAGTGTCCTCCAGAGATGATTCAACCTTGGCATGCACCACAATCCATCATATTCCTTCTTCATCAAACACTTCTTGATGTGATCAACATGACTCATCTCATGTCCACTGTGATCGGACACACAAACAGTGCACATCGTCAACTTGCATGTCCAACAAATGACCTTCTCCTTCTTCTTATGCTTCTGACATATCATTGATCTATTAACATTATTATTATTATTATTAATATTGTTGTTGATGTCTGACATCATCACCTATGTATGTATATTTATCTCTGTCTATGTTATTACAACATTGAATGAATTTGAATGAACGAACGAATGTTAATGAGTGTGTGAGTCTTCACGTCGTTGAGTGAACATCATTTTAGTACAGTGCTTTATTGAGTTTGAGCTTGAGGGGCGTTTCTTTGTTGTGCGTATTGAATAAACAAAGCAAGGCCAAGGATCTTAATGAGACTTAACAAGGGCTCATTGGACATTTTGTGACACTTCATTCGAAGATTAAACGTAAGGATACTATCATGTATCTCTTGTTTTAGTATCTCATCTTTATCCTCTGTGACACCAGCAATTGATGTACATAATCTTGTTACATTCAAACGATCCTTAGATTCCTTTAGCATGGAGTCACATTCATTCGCTATCGGGATAATGAACATTAGATAACATAGAAATATGGTTGCTATTACTGTGTACAATAACTTTGACATAATATAATATATAAAATACTTTATAATAGATTGGATTGAGTCAGTGAGTGTATATATTGATAATGTAATAATGATTGTTATATAACGTACATGTTTGATTGATTGATTGATTAATAGTCAATGTAATTGAGGGAATGAACTTCAAACATTCAAGGTCCACGACAACCCCAGGCATTTTTGTGAAGCTAATTTTTGGGTTCCAATCCCGGGATTTTAACTGAGGCTCTTCATCTCAATGTCCAGACACGAGTCTACATGTGGATAATGTTAATCGAATGAATCAATAGCCTATGTCTCTTGAGCCAGTCAGTTCCTGTCTCATCTTCTATTGAGTATCTGTGCTTTATTGAGTGGCGATTCTTTGTGATCCGACATAAATAAAAAATGTTGGAACGAATATGAGCGAACAAAGATATTGAAAGGAATCTATGATCAGCATATTACATTGAGCTTTCATATCATATGAAGCGACCATATCATTTATATCTCGTCTTTCACTTTGAATGTCTTTTATGCTTGCGAATGATGAACATGTTCTTGTTTCATTTGATCTATTAATCTCCCTAACCGATGAGTAGCAATCGGTCACTTTCGGGACAATGTACGCTAGATATAAACATAAAAGATAGGCTGATAATGTCAATACTAACCTAGTAGTCATATCAAGATTATCTAGTCTATTGCTATATTCTTGATTGAGTGTAAGTGAGTTGATCTATAAATTGATGATAATGAATGATGATGATCATAATGCTATCATCGTACGCACCTTATAAATATAAATGTAATAATGATATTCTTTTTTGATTGATTGTAAATGGGAAGGACCCTGGGAACTGATGAATGTGGGTGATGATGATCTGATTGTATTGATGGATAGTTGGGCATTTATCGTTAAATTATTACAAACTTTTAATATTAATTATTAATAATTGATTTAGTCAGTGAGTGTATCTTTGTATCAATCATGATGATTAATTATATTTGAAGGTATGTATGGGTTGGCAACTTATGGTTCAACAACAAAGCCACTCACTATAACTGACTAATCACGTATCAAAAAGAAAGGTCTTAGGCGACTCCTTATCCTATCATTGTCATTGATCAATGTCCACTTGTTAGCTTGAATTGAATATTGATAATTGTCATTCTTTCCACCAATGCTGAAGATGACACCAAGTGTTCCATCATACATAATTATGCCATTTGTATATACTGGACACTGCTCAAGGACAGTCATCTGCTTGCTGGACAGTGTGACTTGTCGGAATGAATCACTGGTCTTGATGAATATGTTGTCAATGCCATCGAAACATGCGCCCTGAACATAATCTAGGCCTTTTATCTCAATCAGGATATCATTGGTGCGGGTCAACTAAGTCGAACGTCTTGATTCTGTAACCATAATATCTGAAATTGATTTCATCCAACATCGATTCAACAATGTAGAGCTTGTTGTTGTGGTGGTGCACGCTTCCATATCCTTCGTTAAATGGTAACTGTAACTTGCCAAATTGCTCGAATTGGAGAGTGTCAATGTTGAAGCGATCCACAAGAGTCGTGCCTTTGGTTCCACCGACGAGATAGATATACTTGTCACCATCGAAGCATAATGATATATCGGAGCCGCCACTGACTCCAACTATGTCTGCTTCATAACTGCTATTATCGGCAAGTGAGATTCGAGAATCGTGTTGGTGACGAGCTACCTCCAAACTGGTAGATGTGACCACGAGCGTAAACACATTCTGTTGAGAAATGGTCCACCCTCCTTGGCAATACCTTCTTGTGCGTTGTCCATTTGAATGTGTCCAGTGAGAGCAATGAGAATCCATCGTCAATCATATTGATGTGATTGTTGAACGGGTGTTGAACTGCTGGTTGTTGAACTTGTTCAATGAGACCAAGACATGATTTGATCTTATTCTTGGTGTCATTCAACTTGATCATCTCATTCTTCATTGATTGTGTTTGGAGTTTGGTGAGATCATACTGCACGTCATTCATGTGTTGGTTGTGATTCTTGATCATCATCATCAGTTCATTGTCATTGATTGCGTCTGTATCCTTCTCTGATTGTTGTGATTGAGTTGATGACAATTTGCTGATGAACTGATTGATCGTTGAACATGATAGGATTGATCCAATCACTTCAGATACATCATGAACCATGTTGGCTTGGTTGCTGTTGCTATCTGTTTGATGTGACATGTTGAGGATGTGATTGAGATCATTGATCTCATCGATGATGTTGTTATTTGTTGATTGAATGTGTGACATTTGAACATTGATTGGTGTCTTGATCTTGTGCTCCTGTGCCATCAACAGTTTGAACAGTTGCTCAAAGTGATCACTCACCTCCTTGTGTGTCTGTTCCAATGATTGATACGACTCAACGCACTGTTGAAGTGTCTTCCAGAGATGATTCAACCTTGGCATGCACCACAATCCATCATACTCCTTCTTCATCAAACACTCCTTGATGTGATCAACATGACTCATATCATGACCTCTCTGATTAGACATACTCACAGTGCACATCGACATCTTGCAAGTCCAACAAATGACCTTCTCCTTCTTCTTATGCTTCTCACACATCATTGATATCACTTCATCATTATCATCATCATTATTATTATTATTATTGTTGTTGTTGTTGTCTGACATCATGATCTAACATATATACATTATGTATCTGTCTCTCTTTATCTCTGTTATCGACTTGAAGCAACTGTTTCTTTTGGTGTATTTGATAGATTCTGAATGTTACATGCTAATGGGTGTTGGCAAACCTATTGATGATAAGCATCTTAAGCTCATTCCAAGAATCGACCGTACCACCAATACGCATCTGGCACAGGTACTTGTAGTTAATGACAGCTGCGGCGAATTGGAGAAGGGACTTGTGTGGTACGATGATCTCCACCAACTGGATCCAAGTAACAACACTGCCATCGTCTGGATTAAACTTGTGAAGGCCAGAGGACTTCCCATGCTCCTTGAACCAATAGTGAAACTCTGCTGCAGGTCTACTTTCGACGTCACGCTTGTATGCCTCGGCAGGCGTGCAAACAAATAAGAGCGTCAAGCTAGCCAACTTTGCGACGTACTTTTGGCAGTGCTCTCTGACATCATCCACAAGTTGAAGATACTGAACTACCTCAGCCCTGCGTATATACTTCATCTTCTTGGAAACATCGTCGGAGTCAATGATTCGGGGCACCAAAGTGGAGGTATGAGTTACACCAACACGCCACTTGATAGGCGAAACCCCGTCGTCAACCATGTTATAGATCGGCTTCAAGCTACTCCCATTATATTTTGAGGTTGTTGGTATATTTGATCGATTCTGAATGGCAGTGGCTGATTGATTCCATTTCTTATGTTTCCTTTGTGTTGACCACTTTATTGGAGTCGAGGCCTTCCCTGTTGGCGTGGAAGACTTTCTTTTTTGTACATGGAGAGTCTTTTGTAAGTTATTGTTTCTCCTCAATTCCATGATTATATATATCTCTATTGCTATATCTATTTGTGTAATGGTATGGAAGGTTCGACAGGTCCTAAGTCATTGTGTCATCATTTGTTGAATATATGTGTTTAAACTGACAGTGTTGTTGAATCCATCCAAACTCGGATGTTGATTGGTTGTTCGTGATGATCGAGAGTGTGAGCGAATGGTAACTTACACCCACCTGAGGTATTCGGAATTTCAGGGGGTAATTTCTCTGTGGGGATATTTGTGCGTGAATGATGAAGGTTACAGGTCTGAGATAGTTGTAGACGTGATTCATTTAATTAATTTCCCAAATTATTAAACAAACAGATAATATTGTTGTTCTATAGATCATATACTATCTAATCATATATAATATATCTTATACAAATATAATTATACGATCATTTTGATATCATCTACATGTACTATTATTACGAGCATTTTTAAGACATGTCAGGCGTACCTCTTAGAAATACTCCAACCAGGATACAGAAAAAGGACTATAAAGAGAGAATGGAGGAAGTCTTTAAGGAATTGCACGAGGATAATACAATACAACATAAACAGTTGGCACTAAAGTATGATGTCAGGCCAAGCGATATATCCAAGGCATTGGCCAACAATGGCATCCCATCTACCAAGCGACTATTTGTTGTGTTGCAAGAGGTTTTTCTTGTCAAGGAGATAGAGATGTCGTTTTATCATTACAAGCCAATGGCAAAGAGACAGGTGTTGACTGGAGTT